>NW_009939870.1:116208-133753 GCF_000696875.1 Nestor notabilis
GCTCATCTAGTTCCAACCCCCTGCCATGTGCCAGGACACCTTCTGCTAGACCAGGTTGCTCACGGCCAGGTCCAACCTGGCCTATTTAGTAAGTTTGATAATTAATAAATAACTATTTAATCTATTAACTATTTAATATCAACTATTTAATAAGTAAAATTTATTTTACTCTGAATAATGGCAAGTAACCCTAGTAATACTGACTGATTTCTAATACATGTTAAAAGAATAAAAGAGTATTTTTAAGAAATTATCTATTTTCTTTAAAATGGGAAGACTAAAGGAAAAATAAAAAGGCACCAATATTGCTGATATAAGAATATGAAAGTCAAAACCACAGTGCTCAGCAATATGATGATGCTGAAGACATAATGATTATGTGTAGGATATGCAGTTTCTGAGAAATAAGCCTGGAAAATGAATATGACAATCCTATGTATTTTATTATAATATAGATAGCACAGAATAATATGAAAAGTTTTTAATAAATTAAGCTTGTATGATCATAATTGCCAATATTAAAAATGTGGAAATATTTCAAATTTAATATATCGTTTTCAGAAAGCATTTTGGGGGACTTTATATGACATTATTTAAAATGTTATTTTCACTATGGGAGGTGCATTTGTACAACCAGGGAAAAGTAAAAAAGGATAAAAGAAAAGACGAAAGCAGGAGACTGAGGAAAAGACAGGAAAAAACCGAAGATTTTCCCATTCACACCTCTATCTCGTATCTGGTTTTATTCGTTGTATTCATTGAATCTTGATGTTTACACACAATCACAGGCTGTATTTTCAGTTGGTGCTAAGTTTGGCAAACATTTTAATAGTATCTTCAAGCCATATAGCTACATTCAGCTGATCAAAAATTATCCCTCATCCAAAACATATACTCTGTTTTCAAAATTAAGACTCTTTTGCCTAATTAAAGGAAAAACAATCAAATTACTTTTACAGAACTCTACTATACCTTTCTGGACAAGCAATACTATTTTAAAGAATAATGTGTCACCTCCCAGAGTTGTGGTGGCTTTGTTGATTTTCTGCAGTTATTTTAATTTCAGGCTAGTAAAATTCCTCTCTGGGAATTCTTCTCTAATAGTTTGAGAACTTTAAGTAATTCCTGATCTCCTCCTCAGAGTTCTGCAACTATTTTGCCTATCAGTTCCATCAAATTCTTGCCTTGTGGATGGCTAGAATATGCCCATAACTGCTGTACCTGTCTCTCAACATTCCTCATATGTAATCACACAGTTTTATAGCTACAGATTTTGCCAAGATAAGAAGCAGACAATATATCTGATATAAAACATTAATGCAAGACTTCTGTTGTTGTTGTCAATACATGTCTGATTTTAATTTAATTTTTTTTTAAGAAGTTCTAGTAAGGAGTCTTCCTGTGCTAAAGCTTTATTAGTGAAATATTTAAAGATCACAGATGTTCCCCAAACCATAGAGAACACTGCAATTTCCTTGCAATTTTGGTAGAAATGGACTTTAGATGAAGACTTCATAGTATAACCATACCCAGTACACACATCCGTTACCTACCATTAGGCAGACTTCCCAGACCATTGTTGGTGACTCACATCACCTGCATTGTGCAGCATTGTCCCATTTTAACCTCTCCATTCACTACTGCTTTATTTTGAAGCTCTCTAATTAGTCTATTTAATTATCTAAAAAAAAAAAAAAATTGTACTTTTTATTTATCTACTTAACATATTAAAATACACTATTTAAATTCAGTCTCAGAATGAACTATGCTGAATTTAGATTAAAATAACACTTCGCTAAACTACACTGCTGAAACCACCAACCTGCAAGAACTAAATACCATTTAAACAGCTGCCAGCAATATTCTCATAAAGAATGCCTAAAACAGGAATCACAGAAAAATTTTACAGGTCCAACATACTTAAAACACTTGAGGCATAGTAGCCCTGTACTTGCAAAACACTTTGTCATGTTCATCCAGAAAATCACTTATCCTCTTCTCTGACAAAATTTGAGAAATTTCAACCCCAAAAGCACAAAACATAAAAGTTAATCCACTCCTTGAGGTTAAGCTCCTAAAATTACTTTAACACCTAGTTTAATACTTTACTAGAAATATTTTGTTACCCACTAAATATTACAGTTTCTAAGAGTCTCAGAGTACAGTTATTTAAACTTATTCAATAAATTCTACCATCCAACAGTACTACTGTCTCCAGACAGTGTATATAGTGCAGCAGTAACTTCTGCCTTTACTTGAAATAGCTGGAAGATGTGGCTGATTCCTTCTGTAAAATCAGACACCTGAAACAATATTAACCTGTACCCAAGCATAAACTTGGAAACCACTGGGAGAGGCTTTGGTCATTTCACAAATGTCTGCACCTGTGCTAGAGGCAGTACCAAGGAGAAATCTGAGAAGCTTACAAAGAAGGCAGCAAGCCTCAGCCTAAAAAGGCTGTGCCCAGAACACATAAGAAAGCGCACACTTTATCAAGAGCACTGGATTGAAGTGCCTGAAGCCACAAACAAAAATAACTAGTGGTCGTTTAAAAATCTGTTTAATCTCCGTTTTCATTTCTCTGACTTGAAAATTGAACAGAGGCTCAGCACATTCATATGCTGGAGATTTAAAAAGCAGCTAAAACATTAGAGAGATTTATAAAAAACAATGATTGGGAAAAATGAAAAAAGGAGGGGAAATGTTACTTATAAAGGACCACAGATCTCTCTCTAACTCTGCAGGAGAATGACAACTAGTTGACCAGGTGACCGTCAAAATAAAACACTTGATCTTTCTTAAGCATACATGAGACATTACATAAGCACAAAATTTAACTTTTCTCATCTAAAAACATTCATCTATCTTACCTAAAAACATGCATGCAACAGTTTCTGGCAACACTCCCATGCAGCTATGTTCATAGAAGTTTCCAAACAACTTACTACTAGAAAAATGGGCGAAATTCAGTTCTAAGGTTGGCTGAAGTTTGGTAACTGCAGAATTTCAATATATACACCACCATCAAAGTGCAAGCTCCCTATAAACACTATCTCTTCAAAGAATAAACAAAATTATATTCAAACATTTTTCAACATTTTTGGCCTATCCAAGAGTCCTTAACTATATACTCTGCACAACTCTCAGGCCCTGAAGCGTAAGAAATAAGAGTTAAATAAGCAACAGTTAAAGAAGCAGCGTTTTCACTTTCTATGAATAATTCTGGAAGAGCTTCATGTGCAACAGTAAATTCATGATCTGTTCTGCTATGAGCCCTGTCGAGTGTTAATAATGCTCGCTTTGGGATGACACACAAGATTCTACTACTTGCATTTTATCAATTCTTGCTTGGGGGGTGAGAGCTATTTATGATGTCCGTCTGCTGAGTGGTACAGTATTTTCTGGATGTGTGATTATACGGAAATAAAAGATTAATTATTATATATGTGTACATATGCACATACATATTCCCCTACAGACAGATACACATCCTGTAAGCTAGTTCAAGTCCTTTTTTAAAGAACAAGCAACTACCACAGGCATTAGGAGGTAATAAAAAGAAAGAGAATGAGAGCTGGCATGAAGACAAATCGGTTTGCAAGCACTGGCCTGTACCGCCTATTCCAGTTCAAGTCGCAGCACAAGACTCAATAGTTTGGACTGCAGAACAGGAAAAGACCAGTCTAAACATCAAAGACCACATCTCATAATCATAATACTGGTACAGAACTGTGAGCTGTTGGGCTTAGGGAGGCCTGAAAACACTGAAACCTCAAATTCTTTCTTTTATTCAAATGGGAAAGACAACAAGGGGAAGAAAGAGGAAACCAAACATTCCTAGAAAAAGAAGCATATGTCAGTACCTCTCACTGAATATTACCGCAAGAATTTTGAATTCTAATATAAAATCCATTTATTTTGAAAGCAATCATGTATTAGAATGAATGGTATGATCTATTACAGCAGTCAGTCAGCTAAAACATTAGAAAACTCATCGTGGATTCCACAACATTCACATTCGTTCAAGATTACCAGCACAAGCCACACATTTGCGATTAAACGCAGCACTGATTTCAATTATTCCTAACCAGAAAACATTCTCCTCTCTCTTAGTTTCTTTTTCAGATGTGGAAGGGTAGCACACCATTCACCGCACTTATATTTGCGGTTCTCTGAAACAAAGGACACCATTTTGTAGACAGATACTGCCTCGTCAAATTGGGGGTGGGGGGTAAGGGATGTTAGTAAAATTCCTTAAGGTGCAGTTTTACTGCAGCATGAGCCAACCCGAATCTGTCAGACCTGTCCCTCCATTACTCTAGCATGCATGCAACTGATGAGTGACACCACTGAAACATCCCTTTTGTTGGCCAGGTTACTTTTCAGATAGCTCTGCTTCCTGAAGCAGTTCAGTGCACGGCTGTAAAAACGTACAGGGGAGGGTGGCACTGCTTCAGTCCCAGGTTGCAGTTTAATGAATCTTTAGGTTGATTTAATAAGGTCAAACCCAATGAACACAGTATTCCAAATTAAGCTGTCACTGCAAGTACAGTTCTGCCAACCCAAGACTGTTAGATAGCTTTGGCCAACACAAGGAGGGGGTAGTAAGTGACTGCATTAAGTCACATTGACCCAAATGAAAACTAACCTGAAAAACAGTTCTACCAATGCAAGACTGTCAGATAGCTCTGGCCAACACAAGGAGGGGGTAGTAAGTGACTGCATTAAGTCACATTGACCCAAATGAAAACTAACCTAAAAAAAAAAAAAAAAAAAAAAAAGTGTTTTTGAATAGGATCACTTCCACAATCCAGTAGTCTGCAGGCCAGAGACACAGAGACACATTGGCATGCAGGAAAGGATGACCAACAAGCAAGCCAGAGTACTTTACTAGCTCTACGTGCTGGCTTTGGTGTTTGCGCTTCTTAGCATGCCAGTAGAGTGAAGTATACCAGGGCTTGATTCGGGGCACTCCTCCAGCTACTGGTGTAGCAACTCCAGCCTTTCCAACTATACCACTTTCCCCCTCCTTGCCTACAACCAGTGTGTGCCTCTATTTTTAATTCCGGCGCCCCCCCCGCCCCTTACTCTTTACCAACTTGATTTGTTTCTATGACTTTGAGAGTGCAGGTGACTCAAAAAGGCAAGTGACTTTGAATTGTTATTCTCCCTGAGCAGCAATGGCAACAGTGGTGAAGATGAGTAACCGTTTCCTTCAGTAGCAGTGTCAACTTAGAGTACTCAAAGTAGTCAAGTACCAAGATACAATATCAGGATGACAAGCTCCCAAAACACAAATCTGGCAGCTTGTAAAGAGGACTTACACTTTATCTTTTCTTTTTAGATAAACTAACTTGCTTTTGACCATGTTGAAATACCCACTATGCACATCAGCTCAGATTACTAACCTGACTTGTAGAACTAACCTGTCATTACTTACCCCTCCACCTTTTAACCTTCCTAATGAAATTATTTTTGCCCATAGCTTTGTTTTCAAGTAGATTGATACAGATTATGAAATGCAATGGGAAAACTCTCAACAGTCCCTCTAAAAATACTAGCAATTAATATTTTCCTCATTTCTAAAATTCTGAGACTAAAGTTAATTTTATGGGGATGTTGCATGACGCCAGGCTTCTAACCAAAGTGCTGACAGGTGCTAAATCAGATAGTATACAGAAACTCATCACAGCCCACATACAGACTGGAGTCAGAGTGACTCTGAAGAGTCTCAGGACAGTGTGAATTACGGTACAGCACAACAGTAACCTTTCTCAGGAGGCAGAGCCAGCATAAGAGTCCCTGAAGGTCTCTCAAACCCACTTCACTGCTAGATACAATGCAGTGGAGAACTCTATCCTCTCAGTCGTATACAGGCATGAGAAACCAATTTTAGCATTAGAAATGGCACAGAGCACTGCAACTCTAGGATGAGTGTGCTTTAACCTACGTAACAAATCCAACTCACACCAGAATGCTCTGATCTGCACAAGTACCTAAACCAAGAACAAGCAAAGATGTCAAGACGAAACAAAATTACATGGCAGCATTTTTACTTTGTAATCCAACTGCAGGAGTTTTAACATTGAAAGCTAAATAAAGTCTAGGACTAAAAGAGAGTAACTCTGGAAAACATTACACGCCATCCTCACTGAGCTTTAGAGACATAGCCTTTAACTTGGTTTTCACTCCATTTCAAAGAGATTTTATTAACAACTTATTTTCTACTGACCTACTTCCAGTTGCACCAATGTGTATATATTCTACAAAGATACACGTTTTGTACTTGGTGAACCCTCCCATTTCCTAAAGCAAAATTCTCATGATTTTACAGCAGTCTAGACTACCGGTTCCAACCAGAACAAAGCTGAAATCGTATTTCCAGATTTCCCAATTTCCCTCAGGCTGCAGAGTTATGCCTACTTTCATATTCTACATTTTCTAAGAAAAAATGTCCCTAACAGCTCACAAATGCAACTCTTTGACCTTAATTTACTGACTTCACACAAGCAAAAATAGTACTGCTTTTCTTGCCACTGGAATTTTACTGGTGATAGCAGAAGCGGGAGCTTTAGAAAAGAGATGGATTAGAAGTTTTTCAGAAATAATGACACATGCCAACTATGTTTACAAAGGATGAATAAGGTATTTAAATAAACGTGTATTTTCAGCAGAAAGCTTTGAAGTTGCTTAGCATTTCTTTGGTTTGCTTTGTAAGTACGGCGGTTCAGTGCCGAGAAAGAACCGCCTGTCAAAAAACCCAAACATATAGGGTAATGTCATGGTTCAAGCCCAGCCAGCAACTTGGAACCACGCAGCCGCTCGCTCACTCCCCCCTCCTCTTCCTTCCTCCCCCCGCTCCCGGAGGGATGGGGAGGAGAATCGGAGGAATGTAACCCCCCTGGGGTGAGATAACAGCACTCCAGTAACTAAGGTATAATACAAACCACTGCTGCTACCAATAATAATGATAAGAGGAATAACAAGGGGAGAGGACACAACCGCTCACCACCCGCCGACTGATACCCAGCCCGACCTGAGCAGCGATCTGGGCCTTCTGGGTAACTCCCCCCAGTTTATATACTGGGCATGACGTGCTGTGGTATGGAATACCCCTTTGGCCAGTTTGAGTCAGGTGTCCTGTCTCTGCTTCCTCCTGGCTTCCCCTCCTCCCTGGCAGAGCATGAGACTGAGAAAGTCCTTGGTCAGAGTAAACATTACTTAGCAACAAATAAAAACATCGGTGTTATCAGCGTTGTTCCCAGACTGAAAGTCAAAAAAACACAGCACTGCACCAGCTACTAAGAAGGAGAAAATATGACTGCTATAGCTGAACCCAGGACAGGTAACCTTTTCCATCTCCCCCCAGAATGCCAAATTCTATTTCTACTGTCAAAAAAGTACTGAGTTTGCTTCATTTCATTCATACTACTTCAACAGCTTAAGAACTGAACTTCACTCATTCTACAATACATTGTGCTATTGCACAAACAAAGGGGCAAAATTTCTCGATGATTCTTCTTTACTGTTTCATGTAAACAATCTTTTTTAAAGAAAAATTATACTCTTTCTGACTAGGACATCAGGACTAAAGCCCACAGAAAAGCACTGCAGTCAGTGGGAGTTAAATAACCATCAGGTTTCATTCTTAAATCACAAGAAAATAACAGGTTTTATAGTTCTCAAAATTTAACCACCAATAATTTCCTACTAAATTATTCATATGGTTTGATTAAATTTCAATAATAAGTTTATTATGGAGAACCATTACTACATTTTGGATAATTAAGTACAGGCATTTATTTTCAAATAGTAACAGAAGAACACCACAGTTAAAACACAAAATGGTACCAAACCTACAAGATTTACCCGACTTTGAATACTCTATCTGAATGTAGAGCAAAAATTTTAAGGGCAAATATCCAACAGCACCTTCATTAAATTAGTAAGACAAGTAAAGTAAATCAGTTTTTTTCAAGGAAAAGCATTTTAACAAACTTCTTTTTACATCCACACTGTGTCATAAAGCTCAAATAGCAAATTTTCTATATATTAAGCACTTCCTAAGTTTAATTCTAGTTTCACTGCACACATTTTGCCTCAGCATTTGTAACATCACCATGATTCTAAGCAGCCAAAAAAAACAGCCCCCCCCCCAAATTATGTAAGAAAAATACAATAGAAAACATTAACCAAAGAAACACTGCCTTTAAGTTAAAAAATCAGTAGTGTTTTCAAATACCATGCACAGCCCTCTACCAGTCTGTGGTTTAAGAGAGTATTAAAAAGTTTCTGTGCTTCATTTTAGCATTTTATCTCCTTTACTACTGCTATATGAAATGAGTTTTATCATGCACAGCAATATTAACAATGGCTGGTTTCCAAAAGCTCTGTTCCCCATCACTCTCCTCCAAAAGAGCTGCCAACTCACTCCCTTCTGCATCCCTCACTCTCATTCTCATGCACACCTGCCCAGTTCCCCCTGGGTGCCATCCCTGGAGAGCTGCGGAGGGGGCAGCACATCCCCTACAACATCTGAAACACCCATGTGGGAATTAGTTGAATCTATTCCAGCTAGCACACGGGCTGCTGCCTTTTGAAATGTTTAACAGTGCTGGTCCAGTTTCCTTTTATCAACAGAATTAGGATGTCTCTATTCTGCTCAGCACCAATTAGACAAATCTTTCATCTCTGAAACCTTTGCCTAACTGCCAGCAAGTTTTGAACTAATGTAACTTCAGGGAAGATCAGGAACAAAGAAATTAGACTGGCTGACTGGTTAAAAACCTTACTTCCTTAGAAAAGCAAGCTAAAAACATTTGTCCAGACAAAGCTCTATCACATACACAAAGTAAACTGAAAGACACAAGTATGTTTTCTTTCCATTTATGAGAGACTAATTCTCAGGCACTAAACTACAGTAATAAGATTTCCATAGTAAGTAAAAGTTTCAAGTTGATCTTTTGATGGTCTCTCATGTTAGATACAGTGATAAAATAAACAGATCAGTAAGTTACAGAATAGTAGAATAAAAACAAAACAAAACAAAAAAAACCAAACTGTAAACCTGCAGATCTAAACCTATTCCTTGACGGCCAATCAGGTTATTTTCACAGAAAGCTGTAACATGGACAAAGACTACAACTGCAGAAGAAATTCTTTAGTGACTGCAAGCAAATACTAATACTACTACACACTAACATGACCACTTTTTTTAAAAAATCGTGCATTTTTCAGGTGCTGTAGCCAGCAAGGAAGGGTTTGGGGGAAGACTCCAGAAATACCCGATTTCATCAAATTCCTTTTAAAATACTCTTTCTTCTTCTCTTTCATCTACAACATCTGTATTGGTTCAAAAAAATATTTGTAAATAGAAGAGACCTGTGTCTCCTTAATGCTTATAATACATTTTGCCAGCACAAAACTTTTTCTCTGCCTCAACAGTTTGGAAAGTTTCAATAAATCTCCTGGAGAATAACTGCCATAATTTCTGCCGGGAGATATTAAAACACAACACTAAAAATTTAAGGCCTAAAATCGCTAATGTTTACTAAGTAGTGTTTCAGCAAAAGGTGACAGGCTTTATTCAGGGATGACAACAGAGCACCATTAAGATTAGGTAATATAACTGAACTACTAGAAACAAGTGGAAACTCACTTGAGAATAACCAAGACTTTAAAAAGGCTGAACAGTCTTCACAGTGAATTTGAATGGATTTTTCTCCCACCATGGCTGCAAAACTGATCCTAACACTGCAGCTCTGACATCTTCATCAGATAAGTACGTATCTTCTGTTTCACATAAATAAAACATATGTTTAGAATATCCCATGCTATCTAGGTACCATGAAGTTTTCAATGTTAATTTCTAAGCAGGAACATACTCTGTGCCAATTTTATCTTTGTTTACCTTTAACAGTACTTCATCATGCTTAAGACATCTCTGCACCAGCCAAAATCTGATGTCAGCACAGCAGAGGGAATACAGTTCACTAGTTTACTGCAGCTGCAGAGCCAGCAAACACACACTGCTTTGAGTGACACCAGTAATAAGCATGTGTTTTAGATTTCTATGTAACAGTTATGATTAAAAAGATGTTGCAGTCTGGAAAAAATTCATGTATGAAGAATTTTTAACATAGATTGGGGACTAGACAAAAGTTTGGTTTCTTTAACTACCAAAACGGCTATAATATATACTGCGAACAAATGATCTGCTAATTGTCTGTTGTTTTTCTTTCTGGTTGCAAAGATGCACATATGCATTAAGCAGACAAAATAGTATTAATTTATTCAAGTAGACAAAGAAGAAAAGTAACCTCAGATGATGTTTGATTTCCCTTCCTTCCAATCATCTCCATACTACTGTCTGCAAACCAAGGGATAATTTTTCTTTCACTTTACTGTTGTGAGATTAACACTTCATTTTTGAGTCTTTGAGCATAGCTAAGGCTCCTGCTGTTTTGCAGACTTACGTGTACGAACTCCTCATGAGAATACAGCTATACATCAAGGATTTTGTATCCAAACTTTAAATTATCTGAATACACAAAAAGTCTCCCACATTATACCATAAAAATACATGTTGACAGGCACACCCAAAGTAAGTCATTTATATGATTAAAGCATGTCACTTACATGAAAGACAACATCAGCTCAGCTCTGCTCAGCTGCAACCTTCCAGTATGACCCTAAGAAATACTTAACCTTCAACAATTATTCAATTTTCTATTTCAATGAGTGATCTTTCTTCAGAAGGGGGTCAAACCCAGAAATTCCTAATTTGCTATCTGACATTATTTTGTATGCTTTTATTACAATAACTCTTTTCGTATCTTTTCCACAGTAAATAATCTTACACTTCTCAAACCTCCAGTCAGTATCCTCAATCCTAATGTTTATGCACTATTTTGTAACTGATTATGTATCTTCAGTTGTTTTGAGGTTTTTTTCCTTTAAAAAAGCACCCCAAAAATAAATAAACAAAACCAACAACGCGCACACACACAAAAAACCCACCCCGCCACAAAAAACTTGAAGCCATTACTTGTTTCAGTCCACAGAAAGAACTTCCTCTGGAGTTAATCATAGTTGTTTAGTAGAGAAGCATACTGCCCAAAGGCCATCTTTCTTATTAAATGAAGCTGGAAGACTGTAACTGAAGAAAAACACTGCAGGAAAGGAATATTCTATACTATCTTTTAAAACAGTTATGCCTGATGTTAAGCCACCTATCACGAAGTTTCTATACAGTGCTTGCTAAACAGCCTATAACAAAGTTCTCGCAGAAAACATCTGTCATTTTCTGGGTTCTTAAGCAGAGACAATGAGGTCTGGTTTACATTAGTGCTAGGCACTCAGAAATGTAACTGAAATCAAAGGAACTTGTGGTCTGATCATAAAGTGCAACAGAATGCACAGTCACTTCAAAAGTTACATTTTAGAAATGCCAACTCAGGCATATGAAGCCAGCTTGTCTTTCTTGAGTTTGGATTTTTCCTTTTCAGTAGCTCTTCAGTTCCCCATCTTTTAAATTGCGATTAACATTATGTACCCACCCCACAAAAAAAGCACTAGCACAAGAATAAAATTAATAATTTTTTGAAGTTTATAATAGAATACATGAGGGCATAAGGACTTTTGAACTAGCCTGTGCGTTTCGGTGGTCTGTCATCAGAAGTTATTCCTAATTTAGCAACCTCTGTTTCTTCCCCCTTTCACATTGGGGCTTCCTTTCTTTCACAATATATTTATCTTATTGTTGCCAGGAAACCATTACAATAATATTGTACATGTGAAACTGCCACTAATTACTGATGCACTTGTAACAAAAGAAAATTATCAGATACAAAAACAAAGGGTGTCATCGTCAATCAATTTGAAATTCAGTAACATCTGGGGGAATTGGGTGAGCCTACACATGGTCTGTTTCTCTAAGGACTGAGAAAACTGGGACATTCACAAAGCAAACAGCTAATATTCCATTGGAATAAAAAAAAAAAAAAAAAAAAGAAAAATAGAAAAAAAAAATCAGAACAAGATTTCTTCTTCTCTGACTAGTGGCCTGTCCTAGTTAATGAAAAACTTGATTGTTACACGAGTCAAACTAATTAAAAAGATTAAACTATGAGCAAAATCAAATTAGAAATTTGGCTTTAGGCTTATGTGGCCAGCATTAGCTCAAGAACATTGCAAACTGCAGTCAGCAGTTAAATACAATTAATCTAAGTTTTCAAATTGTTAGAATAATTAACTGTGGATCATTTCTGTAACCTGGCTATATGATCTCTGCAAAACTACTTCTAATTCTTAAACATAAGCATGTAAGTACATGCAAGTCGGAGGTCTTAGCTATGAAAATACCTATGTCATCTAAGTCTTGACAGCAAATAGTATTTATTAACTAATACAATACAACATACTTAATATGTTAAATTTTTCCCCTCAAAAACGTACCAAATTCTAATGTATGACAACAGAAAAGGTTTTCTTCTCCCAGATGATACTCTAGCTTGTATTTTTTAGTTTCATTCAAAACAGCTACCTAGGCATAGCCAGGTCAGATCAAAGGTCCATCTAACTATGAAGTCTCAGAAAGTGGCCATTAATTTACGCAGAAACATCAGGCGAGTGAAGAGCAACGTTTTTTCCTTCTCACATACCACCTGCCTACTCCAGAACATTTAAGAAGCAAACAAGCAACCTTTCTCAAATTGAACGTTATGTAACAGATGTCTAAAAATCACCTGTGCATAATATGATAAATTATTAGCATTAACTATTTCTAGTGATATGACGATAATCTTTCAAAGATAAAGACACAACAGGCCCAACTGCAGAGAGGCCAACATCTAATAACCAGAGGAACATGCAGAAAGACAATGGGAAGAAGGAGAGGGAGTGTTTGTTTCACTCTGGCACAAATACATATCAGATAACTAGGAAATGCAATGGGACAAGATAAGGAAGACTTCAAGGCACACTAGGAGTGCTAACTTTTCCAAGTGATCACAAGCTAGGCCTTGGGGTGGGGTGGCAGGGGAGAATTGGAGGAGAGAGTGAAGGGGTGGGGTGTTGTAGGATGGAAGTCAAAAGAAACTTTTACAGAAAATGCCAGGAAAGATTACTGAACTGATTGAAAACAAAAGGAAAAGCACTCCCCAAAACAACAACAAAACCAGAGTAACAATACCAGCTGTGGTAAAGAACTTCATCGTCAATAAATTCTAACCTCTAAAACTCTTAATTTCACAAAAAACAATTCTTACAGTGCCTTAAACCTTTGTCAAAAATCCCTATGCTGAAACTAATTTATCGCTCCTTTTCCTCTGGAAGGTTTCAGAATCTTCCTCCTTTTTTTGGGGGTGGGAGTAATTTTGTATCTTTAGTGTCTGACTAAATGTGTTTTTTACAGATTTTATGAATTTGCATAGCTTACACTGGTATTTATAAGTAAAAACAAACACTGGACTACAAATGTTTCCTTTTTTTCCTGTAGACTCATTATATGCTTTACTAAACTATAGTTGTTGGTAAAAAGCTGTATCTGAACTCATCAACATGCATAATTTCTTAAAAAAAAAATCTAGCAGGCAAGATAGTTTTGCAGAAACAATACAAAAGTCCCCATCTCCATCTCAGAAGATAACATTTGTAAACCTTCACATTCCAATCAACAAGTTCCTTCAATGCTCTAAGGCAGGGCTGCCATAGAAAGAAGATGCTTTTTCCCCTATGCCAGCACAAGTATTTGTGAGCTCTCATGATAAATCAGGCAAGGAAATTATTCATGCTAAAATTAACAGAGATTTGTTTTGCTGGGTTTTTTTGTTTTGGGGTTATTTGTTTTTTTTTTTTTTCTTAAGTTTTAACCCAGATCTGCTCACCCATCCGTTCTGGCACTCAGCAAAACAAAATGCTTGTAGAGAGGGTACAGAACAGAGGTTGGGACAAGCAGCAGAGCGAGCCGCTTCTTTCAGTGGCAGTTCTGGCTTTGCCTACAAAAGCTGTTTAAGTCAGACTCTGAGAAAGTCTCCAGGCATTTTGGATCAATGGGGCTATTTTTACTGTATCTGACATTAAGCACACTACTATTAATCTTATTCACAGTGATTACAAGCTTTTATATAAATGACATCAAGATATTCTCTTGTGACCAAAGAAAGTTGTATCTGAGATTTAATAGTTTACTGACAGCAATATACAAGTCTGGAGTTTGACAAAGCAGTAAAATAGTCAATTTTGAAACAAATCCAATAGAGAGAAGCATTGCAGCAAAACAGACGCTAAGTTTCTAAAACTTTTTACAACCTTCAACTATCTTTTGGAAAGAAACATAACATTGCTAGTACAATTGTTAGCAACTTGCATTTAGTTGCTGGCCCAATTTTCAAACTAAAGGAGGATTACTTGGGTACCTTGTAATAGTTTGGTTTTCTCCACCTCTATCCCTTGGTTGAATAAAAATTACCAATTTCTCCACAAACCTTAATAAATTGACAAGCCTCTGACTTACAGCCCTGAAACCAATCACTATATAACTTGAACAGATGCGCTGTAAAGAGGAACACTGGCCTAAAAAAGAACAAACCAAAAGTCATTCTGTAGTCAAAGTACAGTAAGCTTTAACTCGCCACTAAATGCCACCTGCCTAGTTTGGTTAAACATTATCTGGTCTATGAAATGGACACTTGTCCCTAGCCACACCACAGTTAAAATAATTTCTTCAATAGCTGAAATTATACATCACAACCATCTCACTCTAAAAAGGCACTGACCCATTAATGTAATCTAACACCAGCAAACACCTTTTTGACTCCACTAAGCACCTGAACTAGTGTTTCATTCATCATACATATGCAATCCAGACGCTTTCTACATCACTCCAGAGGTGCATGTTGATTTTAAAATTCTCAGTACTTTCAGGACTGTGCTAATGTTATCATACAATATATCAAAACACTGTAAAAGAATCTGGCCTACATTTTATTACCCACAACCCCAAGCAGAAGGAGGGAAAGGATAGAAAAACATTCTTTTTAGAAGTCCTTGGCACAAAAGCTGCTGCTCAGGCACTTTGGGACAGGTGCCCAGAACGTCTTAAGTTCCAATAATAAGAAAAGCCTTCATTACAAGAAGAGATCTGGACACAGAAATACAGATGCAGTATCAGAAAACTTGCTAATAAAGACACAAATTTGTAACCAATTAAGTTGACCATGACTTCAACAAGCTAAAAGAACAAAAATTTGCAGGAACTGACCCAAAGCCTGGTGGCCAAAGCATAAACTTACACATTTCTTCTAAGAGACAAGGCAGCAGCAAAACCCCTACAGTTTCAAGGACTGATTCATGCCTGAATTTGAACATTTTGCTAAAGCCAGTATTTACCACCGGATTGTATTTAAGTTGTGGAAAGTTATCTTATAAATGAAACAACCCACACTTTTTTAAGCATTTCCATCCCAAGCACTGCATCATCATAATATTCTACATACCAAATGAATGTTTTTGTAAATCAAGTTGATATCAAGAAGCACGGATTTCATAAATAAAGATTATATATGTGTATGCAAAAGGAAAAAAATAAAAAGACTTATTTAATTCTAAAGTGTACAGAACTTCCAATTTTCTTGATACTTCAGTAAAGCCAATATCTGACAAAAAAATTCTCAAACTCAGGTTAAACAGTACCAAAAAGATAAGACAAATCCTCCTGTGTTGTTTCAGTGATGGTAGGTCCACTAGCAAAGTGTTTGTTCCCATGTAGTCTACAGTCTTGAAGTCATCTGAATTCCTTAACATTAGTTCATTTAAAAAAAATGACAGAAACAACAACAAAAACCCCCTGCTCTTAGCCTGAAAATTATGTCCAATACACACACATTAATTCAGAAAAACATATACATGACTTTGAAATTCTATTATTCCTATTATCCAGGAATTGCACAGCTCACCACTTCAAGTTCTCCAACCAGGATGAAATAAAATACCCATTCAGTAAGCATCTCAAAGCTGCACTACTCTCCTTTTGACAGAGACTTTCATACAACGTCTCTGTCCAAACAATCAAAACTCTAGGATCTTCTCCCGTAAATGGCAATATTCTGCTGGAGTTTTGAAAATGCTAGGCTGGACTCGTCCGTTCAAAATTTGCATAACTGTAATTGGACAACAAGGCTCATTTTCAAAGAAACAACTGACATGTGTCTTGCTCCTTTGAAAGCTAAGCACAAAGCCTACATTCTCTTCACATTTATAGGCAAGAGATTTTTCTATGTACTAACTGACTAACCATGACTATGATTTCTGGTTTTTAATCTTTGTGGGGTCACTGCTGTGATGGGAAACAGATCATCAGCTGAGAGAGTATTTCCGATCTCTAAGAAAATTATGACTATCTCTCCACCCTGGGCATAAAACCAAATCCCAGGTTACAACAACTTTCTGATCCAAAGACCACACTGTTAACAAGTGAGTTGTGCCAATATTTGATCAATGCTCAACTTTATTCTCTATTTTCAGCACAGAGTTAAGAAATAATACTACTGTATCACAGTAACATATCACATTTCCAGTGGAAAAAGGAATTAAAAAAGTAAAAAAAAAAAGGATAAGCCTCAGTCTCCCAGGAGGCTATCAAGCAAGCAGAGAAGATGCTTCTGTAACAGTCGCTTTGGCTTATGAAAATTCTGCAACTTTGCCAAGTACCAGTTGTACTGAATAGGAAAGAAATATTATTATATGAAATTACAAGATCCGAGGCAGAATTTACCTATGAAACAACTTCAAAATTCCATCTACCAACTCCAGAAATTAATCTTCGCTGTTTGCGACCAGTGCTATCTTTTCAGTAAAGAATACCCTTACCTAGATATATTTGTTTTCCCTGCTCAACTATGCTTGCTCCAAGCACTGGAACCCACAAAAAGTTTCTTCTAGCCTACCAACAAAAGCTTTCAGTAACATATCCTGCATTATTACTCATGATCCCACTTCAGACCTCTCCCCAGAATTGGATATATTTCACACACAAAATAGCAGCTTAATGTATAGACCCTGGCTTTGCAATTACTTGCAAGACTACAGTCATGAATCACAAAAATGACTTTTCCTCTTTCAAGGAAAAGTAAAGAGGTGGTATTCCCATAAAGGTCTGCAGGCAAGTAGAAGATATTTCAATTGTGCCAAGGAAACTCTGGCCGTTCTCCTTTCCAGTGATGAAACGTCTACCTTAACAAAAAAAAAAAAAGAGGTGATGGTCAGGATTGCTCACCTTTAACCGTTTAACCACCTCATCGTTGGTAATTTTGTCCGTAATCTCCTTCACTCCAGGAGGATAGTAGATGATTTTACCATCGGCAGCAGGTTTTGGTTGGGTAGCAGGGAAGTCCATCCTGGTGCTGCTGGTTATAAACTTTCCTTCTCCACAGTCCTCTACCGGCCTCTATCGGTCAGAAAACAAAAGTTCAACAGAATGGAAACGACTTTCTAACCCTCTTTTTCCATTTCTCACCCTCAATTCGCAGAAGGCCCCGGTTATCAC
>NW_009939871.1:0-18062 GCF_000696875.1 Nestor notabilis
CAGACGCGGGGGGGAGCTGGGGGGCACCACAGGGATGGGGATGGAGGTGGTGAGAGGTGACATGCGATGAGCTTGGACGCTGCGGGATTTGGGGGCTTTGCGGTTGTTTTCCCGGCAGTTTGTGGGGCTTTTGATGCTTTTGAGTGAAAATCTTGGAAAGCGGCAGCGCTGGGTTGAGCGCGGTGGCGGGAGTCGGTGGCTGGGTTTGTGTGTTGAAGCAGAAGAGGCGAAACCCAAGTGAAATGCTAGAAACATGTTGCTTTGAACCCAGTACTCACGCTTATTCAACGCGAGGAAGGGGAGCGTGTCGGGAGGGCTCACCCCGGGGAGCTGCATGCCTGCTCCCTCCCCAGCATCCCTGCTGAGAACGAGTAACCCAGCGAGGGCTGCAGACAGCCTGTTGTGTGTTTACTCCTTACACCGAGTTTAGCGAGACCAGAGGCAGGCACGGTTCCGTTTCTGCAGTCAGGACAGTAGAATGAGGAACGGTCAGACCTTAATAATGAAAAAATACCCTCTGGGAAAGGAGCTGGTGTCAAGAATTGTTCCACATAAGACATAAGCAAGTACAGAAATTTCTACCAAGTGTAGGACCCTGTAATTTACCAATTAATTTAAACTTCCTTTTAACGCTCTTTCACGAAAAGGCATTTGAAAATTCTTTAATTTATAAATGCATTTTGGATATGTCTCTTCTGCTTTATCAAGTCTTGAAAAAGAAAATAAATTATCTCACTGGCTGGCTGAACAAAAATGTGAAAATGGAATACTCGGTGAGCTGTACAATGCACAGAACGAGTTAGAAAGTATTCCCCGTGTAATCTCAGTGAGTGACTATGATTTGGAATATTATTCACAGGAACTGTGGACCCGTGTGGAGTTTTAAGGCTCTCATTCTGGAAACAGAGAGCTTTCTATGGGAAGAAACAAACAGATGCAGAAATCCAGCTGGAACTGACTTGTTTTCTTTGTGGCTTCACACAGTGAAATTTGAGCTTAACATAGAATGTTGAAGTCCAGGTTTTGGAAAGAGGCTGGAGATCATGTGGGTGATTTGTGTGTATGAAATGACTCACATGCGTGCATCTCAGTAAATGAGTTCTTTCTTGCTTCTTACAATACATCTTTAATTCTGATTCACTCAACTAGCACTATCCAAGCTAGTATTAACTCAGTGTGTGAATTTCCATGGGATATCATATGTCTTGATGCAAGTAAATGGCAAGGCAGAAAAAAAAAAACAAGGGAAAGAAGCAGACTGAGACTCAAAAAAGAGTTTTTAGATACTTGACACTAAGTGAAGAGTCAGTGCTTTCCAAGGTACGCACATCGTATATCACAACCAAATGCTATAGTAAGAACCTGTCTTTGCGAAAATAATTTGCAAGTTTCTGTCCCAATTTACATAATTTGTACACTAATAAAGCTGCTGTAAAAATCAGAATCACCATCTCTTCTATCACAACACTTGAGACATACGGTAAAAATAAGTGACAGGAGTTAACTTTTAACTACAAAATAGAGGAAGAGAGGGTTTCCTTTCAATACATAAATTTCTCCTAGGCACACGTGCATTTTTCCTGAGCTGAAAGTGTTGAATATGTCATTACACAGCAATCCATAGGAATTATGAGGCATTTAGTGTTCCTGTTCACTACAATGAACGCTGACTGCGTAACCATCAGTTTGTCATGAATTCCTGTGCTTTACTGCTCACAGTATGATTAGTTCTCTCAATGATATTTTCTTCATTACTTGATTATCCTTCACAAGTCCAACTTAGTTTTTATTGCTTTATCTAGTACATACCTATGTATGTATATACTATCCAATACATCTAAACACATGTAAGTAAACATTTTTTTTAAAAATTCTTCAGTACCAACAATAAAGAAGGGATTGTTTATGGGTTTTTTTAAAAGAAATTCTAAGCCAAATTCATACATATGAACATGATCGAGTTGTATGTGGAAACAGATGTAAAGGAATCTGTTGATGTAATTTATTCTGTAGCGCTCTAAAGAAAAGAACATATACATAAGCACGCTGGTTCCCTTTATTTTCTGTCCTCCTTAACTAACCCTTTCTTTTCTCTGCATTTTCATTCCAGTGGATTCATTTGTGTCATTATAGGCCCAAATAGCTTTCTGTTAAACTATAGAGGAAAGTTGTGGTCACATAGAAACTAATTTAACACATTTACCTTATGTCTACCTTGAAATTTCCGTGGGGAACTAATTCGTTGCATCTTGTTCAGAGCTGTCATAAATAGCAGGATACATAGCATCGTATGACTGTGCAATTGTTGATTCTGATACCCAGAAGTGACCATGAGAGCTCAGAGGGCATGTCAGTGAGTTGTCACTCTTCTGAGTGACAGGAAAATCTATTTCAGAAAGTATATAAAATCTAGACTTCTGTTCTCAAAATCACCTTGGAAAAAAGAGATTAATGTAAGATTGGTAAAAACTGATTAAAGCAATGGGAAAAGGATGTTACGCTACTATTTTTATGACTAGGTTTGTATGTATTTGCTCTGTGGTGGTACTCATTTTGAATGCTTATTTGTCAGTAATTTGGGATAGTAAATCATTATTTACCTTACTATGTCAAAGTAATGTATCAAATACAAAATAACTCTGTAAAGCTGTTGAACAGCTTTGCAATATCTTATGGGGAAGAAACTAGGTTTCATTAAGAATATACCTATATATCTCCTCTTATATGTTGTCTGAAAAGTAGAACTGAACTATTACCCTTTTTGTGATATTACTTTCACAGTTTTGCTGACATAATGGCTTACTCTCTAAGGCACAAAACATGATAAAGCTGTTTGAAAGGTGTTTAAAATATGTTTAAAGTAACATTTATCAGTTATCTGATAAAACAGGAAAATTTTCAAACACATATTACAAATCACTGATATTGTTGGCCCTGATTATCTCGAAAATAACAGACTATTCTTATGTATATGTAAATGTTGTTTACCTTTTATCATTCTCCTTCTAAATTACTACAAACAAGCTTGTGTTTGCTAAATCTATGTTTTGATGTCATTTGAGATTTGCTTTTCCTATTTACCTAGACGTTTTTTTGGGGTAACTGTCTTGGCTAACCAATTTTAAACCATTGTGTGTGCCAGATTGTGGTAATTCATTCCTCATGGTTACTATTTTTTTTTTTTTTTTTTTTTACCAACTGGAAACAGATGTTTGGGTCTGCCTTCCTGTGGAAGAGATGTGACTGCACATACCCCTCAGTCATATGGGAAAGGTCATGGAATAAGTGTTGATGAAATTCCTTCCTTCAGGAATCTCAGGCCTCCAGGTCTTCCACAAAGAGGGGAGAAAAGGATTTTTACTGTCATACTGAAGGGTAACAACGGGACCACTGCTGTCAGTGGGAGATTTCAGCAGAAGGCAGATACCTGCAGATCATTTACCTATTATGCAGGTAAGGATGCTATCACCATAGTTTAATGCCTTAGTCTCTTCTTGCTAAACGCTGCATGAAGACAGGAAAAGGATCCATGATAGGAACAAATCAGACTAAGCATAAGACTGTATCACTAGTCAGTTAAAAGGAGAAGTACAAGGACTAGTAAATGCACTGCCTGTTGTTATAGGCAGCATCCTCAGCATGCAACTAGCCCATTTGTTGCTGAGGTTTTGGGCAAGGAATAGCAAAAAAGGTTTTTAGAGGAACTTTCGAAAGAAACTATTTGGTGTGTCTGTAGAGGTCATTGTAGAGTTGTGCCTGTGGTCAGGAGCAGCATGAAAAAATGAGGACAATTTTAAAACCGAAGAAAAAAAAATGCATGTCAGAATCTGTCTCACAGTCAGGCTAGAGAAAATTGAAAGCATGAAAAAAACCAAACCTGGAATCACGGAATCAAGGGACTCAATTAAATTGAAGAAATAGCACTATTTAGGAAGGAGGCAAAAGCAGGTGGGTTGTGGAAGAATTCAAGCTGTTTGGCAGACTGATGATAATGAAACCCCAGTAGGTAAAGAACGGAGGAAGCCTATGTGAGTAACCAAGGGCTGAGAATGGCTAGGGAATTGGAGAAGGTGGCACAAGGATCCTAACAGCAAGGAACAGAGGAAGGAGTTACTTGGAGGTGGTGATATCCACCCTGATACCTGCTGGAGGGACAGTACCACCCAGCACAAGCAATCCAGGAGGTTCCTCAATTGTGTGGAAGGCAACTTCCTTTTGCATGTGAGAAAGGAGCCAACAAGGAGAGGTGCCATTGCTTGACCTCGTGCTCACCAACAGGGAGGGGCTGGTGGGGAATGTGATGCTCCAGGGCAGCCTTGGCTGTAGTGATCATGAGATGGTCAAGTTTGAGATCCTCAGGACAGTGAGAAGAGCGTGCAGCAAGCTCACTGCCCTGGACTGCAAGAGAGCAGACTTTGGCCTCTTCAGGAACCCACCTAGTAAGGTTCCATGCCCTGGAGCCCTGGAGGGCTTCTCCCCCCAACTTGCAGCTGTCCTGAAGGAGCTGGTGGATGAAGTTGCTTAGCCACTGTCCATAATATTTGAAAAATCACAACAATCAGGTGAAGCTCCTGATGATGGGAAAAAGGGTAATGTAATCCTCATTTTCAAGAAGGGGAATATTGGAAGACCCAGGGAACTACAGACCAGTCAGTCTCTCCTCTGTGCCTGGCAGGATCTTGGAGAGATTCTCCTGGAAAGCATGATAAGGCACATGAAAAACAATGAGGTGGTTGGTGACAGCCAACAGGGATTCACTAAGGGGAAATCCTGCCTGACCAATTTGGTGGCCTTCTGCGATGGGGCTACAGAACTGATGGACAGGGGCAGAGCAGTTAATGTCCTCTACCCGGACTTGTGCAAAGCGTTCGACACTGTCCCGCATGACCTTCTTGTCTCTAAACTGGAGGGACATAAATTTGATGGATGGACCACATGCTAGTGTGCTTTATCCACATGGTGGATAAAGAACTGACTGGATGGCCACACACATAGAGTTGTGGTCAAGGGTTCAATGTCCAGCTGGAGACTGTTAATGAGTAGTGTCCCTCAGGGATTGGTGTTAGGACCGGTCTTGTTCAGCGTCTTTGACAGCAACATGGACAGGAGGATTGATGCACCCTCAACAGGTTTGACACCAAGCTGTGTGGTCTGGTTGACACCCTGGAGGGAAGGGATGCCATCCAGAGGGACCTTGATATGCTTGAGAGATGGCCAGTGCCAAGCCGATGGAGTTCAACAAAGTGAAGTGCAAGGTCCTACACCTGGGTTGGCACAACCCCAGGCACAGCTACAGGCTGGGTGGAGAAGAGATTCAGAGCAGCCCTGTGGAGAAGGACTTGGGGATGTTGGTCAATGAAAAGCTGAACAAGAGCCACCAATGTGTGCATGCAACCATATGCTGGGCTGCAGCAAAAGGAGTGTGACCGGCAGGGCGAGGAGATGATCCTGCCCCTCTGCTGTTGTGAGACCCCACTTGCAGCACTGTGTGCAGTTCTGGTGTCCTCAACATGAGAAGGACATGGAGCTGTTCGAGCAAGTCCAGGGCAGGGCCATGAGGATGATCAGGGCGCTGGAGCACCTCCCGTATGAAGACAGGCTGAGAAAGTTAGGGCTGTTCAGCCTGGAAAAGAGAAGGCTGCGTGGAGACCTCATAGCAGCCTTCCAGTATCTGAAGGGGGCCTACAAGGGTGCTGGAGAGGGACTCTTCATTAGGGACTGTAGTGATAGGACAAGGGGTAATGGCTTCAAACTTAAACAGGGGAAGTTTAGATTAGATCTAAGGAAGAAGTTCTTTACTGTGAGGGTGGTGAGGCACTGGAACCGGTTGCCCAAGTGGCAGTGTTCAAGGCCAGGTTGGACAGAGCGTTGGGCAACATGGTCTAGTGTGAGACATCCCTGCCCATGGAAAGGGGTTGGAACTAGATGATCTTAAGGGCTTTTCCAACCCAAACCGTTCTATGATTTTATCATTCTATGGAGAGAGTGTCATAGAGAAGACAAAGTTGGGAGTGACAGAGGATGCTGCTGGGTAAGACTGGAAAACCAGGTGGTTGGTAAAGAGGTGGAAATCTGCTGCAGAGATCCTGGAGTGAATCTGGAATAGCAAGAAAAGACACAGTGGGAAACTGAGGAGGCTGGTAGGGCAATAATATGGGAGAGGAAAAGGAAAGTCAGGTGAAGTCAGTTCAGTACAGCACACAAAGCAAAAGGATTAGGTGAAAGGTAATGCTGAAGAAGAAAGCATTTTGAATGGAGACATGCTGCTAAAACCACACAGGGCAGAAACGACAGGCAGCTTTTCTCCTTAAGCCTCTGGAGAGAGCAAAGGCTCACTAGCTGGGATTAAAATGGAAGGAGCCAGTGTCCAGCTTGCTGACCAAAAGTTTAAAGATATGCAGACATACTCAGTTTAATTCAGATCTCCAGGGGTACTTTAGATAATATACAACAGGCATACCCTAAGGTCCCGATTTATGATACAAAGTACAGTGAAAACAGTATTTTAAAACTTCTTTCACATGGCTAAAATCTTCATATTGAGACACATACTCACTTAACAGGAGCATGGCTGTCAGAGCTGAAAGTTGACACAGACGACTCCCGTTTTCCCTATTCTGAGAGCTGTGTAATGAGATTTCATAGACCCTGTGATTAGTGCAGTGTCCTTAAGAAGAGTATTGTCCTAGAGTTCGCAGATAGCCAAAGCACGAACCTATCTCAACATTCTTGGGAGATAGCTTAAATTAGTACTTTGGATGTTCCAAAGATACTGGCATGTCATAACAGATTTCATAATGTTCTCCAAATGTGAGTCAAGAGAAACAGCCTGATGACCGAGCTCTTGCAAGTAAAGGATTCAGCAGATACCAGGATATGATTACTCTAAGTTTAAGAAAGCCCTTAGTAACTGGGAAAATAACTTTAGAATTAAAAATACAGAGTAGGATAAAATTTCCTTTTATTCAGTGTGAACCGAGTATAAATGCAAATCACTTTTTGCTTATTCTGTCAAGATAATCTCACATATTGGCCTAAAAATAGGAAAAATGTGTAAAATATTAAAGAATTCTCATTTCTTGGGAAAAAGTAAGCCCCACAGATTGGAAGAAAGAGAGTGCAGCAGGTGCCATCTGGAATAAGTAAGTAACCCTGAGAAGAATTTGTGATATTTACAAAGCTCAATACTGATACAGGAAATTCTATCCATCTGGCATAAAGCCTGCGAGTAATCTGCCACTGGGGTGCATAATTCAATAGAAACAGGTTTGATAAACCAGAAGTAACATTCCCTATAGTCACCTTGAAAGAGACATTTAATGTATTATGCAGCTGAACTTTCAGCAGTACAGCACCTTACTTTGTAGGTAGGCAGACCCGTATGCCGTAAAAATCAGTTTTAAGGGAAGTGGAATCCACTCTTCTCTTAACAGAAATCAGATATTGCAGGGTACTCACATCAACCTCAAGATCATGTGAAATCTCTGAGACAATGCCTTTTTATGAGAACATTGCGTTTATATTTGGTGCAGATGCAGTACATTGAAAACCATTTTAATGAATCCATTCAGATGTAGCTGGGACTGTACAAATGCCTGGAGAAAATATATGTAACAGAAAAACAAAACCAAAAAAAAGGATCTTAAAAGGCTGTAGGCAGAGCAGCCCTGAAGACAGTGATCTGAGGCAATGTTATCACATCCAAGCAAAAAGATACCAAACAACAATCTTGCTTAACAAGGGTAAAAAAATTAATCTTAACATCAGTCACTGTTTTGGGATTTCTGGTTAGGTGGGAAGTGGAGAGGGGGTATCTGTAATTGCTGACCCACTGTTGCCAATGCCCATTCCTCCTGGTACAGACATATGTTCACATTCTCAGTTCATAACCTTGGTAGTTGCTTGGGAGCTATGGAGTATGCTTTTATGGCAAAAAAAAAAATAAATTAAAAGAACAAAGGAGAAAAAACAGTTCTGAGAAACATAATACATTAAGTAAAAAAAAACCAAACCAAAGCAAAACAAAACAAAACTACAAAAATATCCAGCTACAGTTATATTCAATACCAGAGAATTTGTAACTTCATCTTTTATAGTAGAATGCTTTCCAAGGTAGAAAGATATTAACTGCACTTCATATTAATGCATCTATTTTTTAAACAGAGTACAAAAATAACATTTAGTGTACTTGTCACAGAGCCACTCCTGCTACATGGTAAAGTGAATAAAGGCCTGAATCCATATAAAAATACACTTGGGGTTTTTAATGCAAAAATAAGTCATGACTTATTTCACAAGTAGGTTCCTCTTGAATGCATAGTAAGAAAGTGAAAGAAAAATTATTTTACTATTTAAAAAAAAAATCTATGTTCACTCATCTGTATTACTGTTATTGTTTGGGGTTTTTTTTAGGTCAGTTGGATTGTTTTGATTAACACAATCTTTTTGTTAATTACTAGTGGTAGCGAAGGGAGCTGAAAGGTGTTTTTTATTCCAATTTGATGTCCTATTTTCTTGTATCAATAATAAAGTTAGATTTATAATATTCAAGAATTTTAAGTAAGACTGTTCCTTGTTTGAGTGGTGCTTCTTTTAACAAAGAAGGAGGCAACACAAAAACATGTCTCTTGTTGATTTATACTGTTTTTAATTTTTGCTTTGGTATATAATGGCTTTGTGGAAATAGTTCTGAATTTCTGACATAAGTATAGATACATAGATCAGATACAGCTATCACATAGTAGTTTTGTCAGGTATTAGGAAAGGCTTATTAGATAATGCCTTAGAGTCTTCTTCAGGTAGAGCAACAAAGATCTGGAATTTACATATCCTATAGGTACATGAGCCTGCAGTGTAGTTATAGTAAGGATATGAAATCTATAGTGTAAGACCAGATGAGAAACATTTTCCATGTTTAAAAGAGATTTATTCATCACCAGTTGTGCTTAGTGCAGATATCTCTAAAAAGATTATTCTTGGAAACTCTGGGGAAAAGAAATGGATTAGGGAAATCATATTGTTCAACTGTTTAAACAGTCTGGAAAACTCGGACATTGTTGGTTTGGTTTTGCAAAAGTCAGAAGGGCTTATATATATTTGAAAATTCTTCAAAAAAGTCAAACATGTCAAATACCATCTTTTCTTCAAATTGTTCACTGCTAGTCAAACAGATTTTTTTAATGAACCATAGCTTTAGAAAAATCACTGCCAGTTCCAGCATAAAGAACTCAAGACATCTTGGTTCTCCCCCACATGAAAGTTACTGTCCTTGGAGTTGTCATAGCATTTCCTTCTGCCGTAGTTTCAATCCAGTGGTAATAAATACATGAACTTACTTGTAAAGCCCTTTGAAGTACATCAGTGAGAATTCACTGGAAGAGCTTCAGGTTTCAGGTTGTCCCATTCTGCTGGATGGTGGAAGGAACAAATACCCCATTTACTTCTCCATGTCATATACAGTGTTCTCACTTCTGATAAAGTTTAACTTCTATCCAAAGAATCAGTTTAAGAGATTTTTGACAAAAAGCTTTATATATGTGCATTATATACACTTTCTTAATATGGATTATAGTTATCTTTATTAATTGTTCATGTATATATTTCTCTTTAAAACTGTTACTTCCACTGGATTTAAGGAACATTCTAGGATACTACAGTTGTTATCACTTACTGATGTAATTACTATGTATGATAAAGCTTGCTCATCCTATAAAACTGGTTCTTTTTCTTCTAGAGGGTATGTCTTTATGTTTCAGTGTTACTCATCTGTAATGCAAGGTGACAAGCAGCGTAATTGAAAGAAAAGAAAATGGGAGGTCTAGAGTACATAACGCTTTCCTGTCAGACATGGGATGTATTGAAATTATTTCAGTAGGAGTTTAGATATGCGTCTCTCAGGTAGCATTGAAAGACATCAGCCAGCTTGGCTGCGCAGAGTTTGGGGAGAATAACTGAAGTTATACTTCTCAGCCTCTCCAACAGCCACATGCTGAAAGCTTTACAATCTCTTCTTCAGAAAAGCTTTTAAAATGCTCTAAGTGAGGTAAGTGAATGGCTCATGGAATTAGTAATGGGATACAGAATTTCATGCCCTCCGGGCACTGGTTCATACTCAGTGAAAGACTGTAATTAGGACAAATCCTGCTCTAAGTTATAAAATTTCCATTGGAGTAAATGATTGCTCATTTATCTCTGGTATCTGGTCAGTAGGCAATGTAAATAAGCCAATGCAGCCTGTCCAGTTCTAGTAAGTTGGGTAACATGGGAATCTATGGGATGGGGGAAGAGGAAAGAGGTCAGCATGCTCCATACCTTAGTTGAGACACATTCCCTCATGTTTACAGCCATCTTCCTCTGGTGTAAAGTTCAAGAAAAAGATAAAAAGGAGAAACTCCCTCCTGGGGAATCCTCCAAGTGTGAACAGGGTTAGGCTGGTGCATTTAGGATCTCACTGTCCCTATTACAGCCCATCTATGGTACTTACACCATCAGAAGAGAGCATCTTCAAGGCCAGGTTGGATGGGGCTTGGAGCAATCTGGTCTAGTGGAAGGTGTCCCTTCCCATGGCAGGGGCCTGGAACTGGATGACCTTTAAGGTCCCTTCCAACCTAAACCAATCTGTGATTCTGTGATTGTATGATCTCTAAAAGCAAAATGTGTTAAGCATTTTCCTACTGATTTTCTCTCCTTACTCTGTAGATAGGAATGAAATTAATTGTACATGTTTGCAGGATCTTTAGACAACCATCAAAGTTGGACTAATTTTTCATGTTGCAATTGCCAGTTCATCTATGGCTGCAAGAATACCTTATAGCAGTGATAAATGACTGACTTACATTTGGATATGTCACTTATATATACAGACAGCTATATATAAAGACGGTGGTTTTATTGTTCTCTGCCACACTTTTTTCATCAAAATTCCCTTCTTCCAAAACAGTTAAAAGATAATAATTGCCTGAAATTAGAGCCATCTGATATGACTAAAATTGAGTTATTACATGAAAATGGATATGAAATAGAAATGAAATGTCTATAATTTATATAAAAAGTATTGTTCTGATTTCATTTCTCTTCATACCATTTTCATGCTGTGCTTTCTTGAATTATTGCTCTAGTTTGAATTGAGCTGTGAGCTGTACATTGTCAGCCTTACTGGGATGTACTGTATAAATTATTTAAGTCTATTAACATATATGTATCAGAATAGCTGTCAAAATTAGAAGTACTAGCATAACTGAGGAACAGACAAGAAAATTAGTTAGGTAAAGGAGTTTGGTAGGCAAGGACGAAACAAAATTATGAAGTATCAGCATACTGATTTCATTTGGACTTCTTAGTGGTATTCACTGTTGTCCTTCTCTCTGCTATTTTATTTCCAGATACAGCAAAAAACTTCATAAAGAAAATATTCAGGAAAGGTAGTAAAGTCTCAAAGTGCCCATTTATTTTGCTACCTCTAAAATATCGTTTTCTGAGCTATCTTCTTAATTAATCAAACAAAAACACAGCTATGCACAGATTTCCTACAGTGCTCATCTTTCCTGAAAAGCTGAGCAGAAATACAAACCTATTTGCATTAAAAACAAGTGTTTATTCCCCAAACACATTTCTCATTATAATCAATTATTTTGAAAGTTTTGGCTAAATGCTGTTTGTGGTAAAGACATTAATATATCTAAAATAAAAATGTTGGGTTTTTTTTTTTTTTTAAATTAGCCAGTGGAGATGGAGTGTCATAATGCAGCAAAGCTTGTCACATATGGATAGAAGAGCTACAACTGCTTCCTGACTCCCCCAAATGAATCAGCTGCTATATAGTAGCATTTAGGCATGTTTCCCAAAACATGCGTACAAAGCTTGATAGTGCATTTTCCTCTGTCTTGAGAGCTCTGCCACCCCTCTTATGCCAAAACAGCATCTTCATCAGTATCTCCTTCAGCTCTGCACATTGCAAACTTGCAGGAGTTTCTGCAGGCATGACCCTGGCATGGCTTATGCTGTTTGGCCATAAACACTCTGTATGTGTGGCCCCAAACATACCTATTCACCAGCCTTGCAAGAAGGATTGGCTGATGCTGTGTCTGTTCTGAAGTGTTTGCTGAGCCCTTTCGATGAGGACTTGCTATTCCTGTGGTGCTTGTGAGCTGAGTGCATGTTCATAGCGTGATGCTGCCTGTGATTAACTGTTGTCCTGACTGATTCAGCCTGCAGTGCTCTCATTGTCCTCTTCTCTTTGCTATCTTTCAAAAAAGCATATGGCTCTCCCCTCAACCTCTCTGCTTCAAGTTCTTGAAGTGTGGAGGAAACTTGTGCTGAAAAGACCCAGGTAACTCTTCAGAAGGAAGTTTTATCATTCAAGTGAAAAGTTTTATCATATAAGCAGTTCCAAAATAATCTTCCTATTGGAATAAAAAAGTAAAACTCACACTCGTTGAGAAAGGCTTTTGCAGGAAACCAGTCTTCCCTGATTACTGAAATCATAGGGCTTGTTACATGTATATGATACTAGTATATGATGTAGGAATTTATTATTGATTCATGTGTGTATAAACTCCTCATGTACACACTGATACCACCAGCTCATAGAGCAAGGATGGATTTAAAAATCTAATCCTCTCCCTAGGCAGACTCAGCCAAGCCAGCACCATCCCTGCATCCCTGAGTGATGGTTATCTCCCAGCTTCAGAGGTCTCCAATTCTTTGGATTTTTTTCCCAGATGCTCCACACCATCTATTCAAGTGATGAGCTAATCTCACCTTTGGGAGTTTTCCTTTAATGTATAACTTGAATCTTCTTTCCTGCAATATTAAGTTTCTGCACCTCTCTAGCCCTGTGGGACATGGGCAACAGGCTTGCTCTTGTTTGCAGCTGCCTTTTACATTTCTTAAGGCTGTCACCATGTCTGCCTCTCTCCAGGTTAAACCATTTTGAAGTCTTCCCTCCCTCGGCCCTGTTTGCTGGTAACTTGGGTAGGTCCTTGTCTCTCTTGATATGATGATGCCCACAGCTGGATAAGGCATTCACTCCATGGACCTGTCTTGCAGGGCACGCTCCTGCTCACACAGCTTCATCTAACGCCTGCCTTTTTCACAACAGCATGGTACTGTTTGACTCATATTCAGTTTACGATGACTAGCTCTGGATATTTTTTTCTGCAAAATCTGGCACCTAAACCAGATTATAGGATAAACTGTTGCTGTAACATTAGAAGAAAAAAAACACAACCCTTCCAAATCATTCAGTTTTGGGGACTTGTAATTCAGACAAATATTTGGCCACTGCAAGGGAGGCAACAGCACAGAAGAGAGTAGAACCAGTTTTCTTGGCAGCACAGATATGTTTTTGGCAAAACGTGCTTGTGGAACTGGAGTCTGAGGCCACCTGGGTTTGTAGATAACTTAACATGCAATATTTTATTCAGCACAACTTGATATAATACTACATGGTTTTCTAAAAGAGTGATTCTACACTCATTTTAGGCCATTTCCTTTCACCTACCCCAGCCATGCATTTTTAATAATTGCTTTATTTGAACAATAGCAGTCCCATGATTGTATGGTAAATTGACCTGGTTTGCTCACCTGCCTGAAAATTAAAACAAGCCATGAAACTGCTAAGTAGTTCTTGCCTTGCAGCCACTCATTTGCTAGCAGTGATGCAAAAAAGAGGTAGTCCAGGGCTTGTGTGGGAAAATGACACCCCCTTCCATCATCAGCAGCTGTGTTTTAGAGTGTTTTAAGCCAATTGTGAAACTGCACCTTTTCTGAGGTGGGTACAGCAGGTTTTTTGGGGGAACACAATTATTTAATGAAATGAAGCCCTTAACCTGCATGGATTGCCAACAAAACCTAACTGCTGATTTACATTTTAAAACCACTGCAAGACTTGGCACTGCCTGGCTGCAGAGCATGTACGGGACTGAGCGACTTATGCACTTCCAGAGCTCACCATATTGTCTCTCTTCTTTCTTGTCCTAATGGTGTTTAAACATGATTAGCTGCACCTCAATAACCTTCAGATGTAAGGTTTTTTCAGAAACCTCAGTGAAATCAGCTCACAAGTCGTATCTTAGCCACAATAGTAACTCTTTTCCAAAAGAAAGCTGGTATAAGTTTCTGTAACATCAATTCAGCACTTATTTCTCATATAGGCCTGAGCGCATGAAAACAATCAGATTACAGCTGGAGTGAGAGGGTGTTTATATACGACCCCCTTTTGCTAATAACTTTAAAGATGACTTTGAACAGCAAGAATAATGTGTGCATAGGTGTTTTAGATAGTAACTATTATTTAATGAACTGTATTTATTTATTAACTGGTTAAAATGCCTTCCTGGAACTGCAGGGCAATGGCTAATAACCAATGAATGCTATATACAATTCTGCAGAAGCTTTGGCAGAAGAAAACTAACTTACACTTAACTTACTAAACTAACTAACATTTACTACTTTTTGTTCACCTAGTCACCTGCCTGAGAAGAGAAAAAGAGTAAGGGAAGTGACCTCAGGCATCTGAAGAATTAGCGGATGATGGCAGAATGGCTCATGCCATCTTTTCTCCAACATATTTCAGGCAGTAAACGGGGTTGGGCACACAGAGGTGGGTAAAACAACCCCCAGTAGCCAATTGAAGGAACTTGAATGTTTGTCTCCTGCAGCCTGGCAGCAGCGCTGGACACTCCTGACACTCATGCCAGCTGGAGACGTGGTGGTGAGAGAGCACAGGTGGAAGCAGACAGACACTCCAACAGCTTCTCTTCCTCTTCCTCATTCCCTGTGGGAAACTCCCTAAATGCACCAGAAGTTTTGAATAACTGATCTAGAAGACTCAACAGTTCATTGTGGCTGGACTCTTCCTACAGCCATACCCCTCCAACTGACCACCTGACACTTTTGCATATCAGATGTTCATTTGAAATTGTGTTTTACCTGTACAAAACTCTTTGTTTTCTGTTACTCTTGCTGTACTGGCTTAGATGTATGTGGAGAAAGGAAAAATCTAATTACTGATATCTTTTGCTCATGAAATAAGAAAAGACTTGTGCTACTGTGCTGATTATTTGGTTTTATAGCAGTAAATGCAGAGAGGAAGTTTGCGGAGTCCAGAGTTACCATCAGCCAGGGAAACCAGAAGGCAGTGCAAGTAGACGGCATGGTATCAGTGGTTTATGCTTTATGCTCTTGGTCCAAAGAGCCTAATCAGAAGATACTTTGCGTTGTGCAGCTGACACCATTTCCATGGCTGTTTCTCTGCTGAGGTCCACACACAAAAAAAAGACCCAAGTCCTTTGTGCTGTTGAGGTGAGTGCATGGGTGTTCTATCAGGGCTTTGGTGGGCATAGTCCCCCTCTTAGGAGCTCTGCAACTACAGGACAATGTAAAGGAGATGATTTTGTGTAACCCACACTGTTATTGCTTCTGTGCAGACACCATGTCTGAAGTACAGCAAAGTACCATGGGTAGCATCACTAAAAACAATGGCTGATTTCCTGCAGGGCTGGCTTGGGACAAAAGCAAGCAGGAACATTTGTGGGCTTGGTCTGCTGAGGACAGTTTCACACCCTTTGAGACCCAAGGAAATAAGCCAGAACTGCATCTCCCATAGCTTCGAGAGCTCAGGGTACACTTTGTCCCCAGGCCACAATCTGCAATTTCAATTTGGGAAAATCTAAGGGAGGAAGTGTTGTTTGTACAACTTATCTGAACCTATTTCCTGACAATAACTATTGTTCACTCTAGTACCTTGACATAATATAATTTATTTTGTGAAAAACAAACATAATTTCCAGCCCATAACTGTAGCAAGATATACTGTGGTTTTATTAGCAAAAGTAGATGGATTTTTTCATTGTTTCTGAAAGAAATTAACATGATTCTATTTGCAGAATGCATTAAAAGCTCATCTCAAAACCCTTGAGATGGCATCACAGTGGCTGATTTTAGTTCCTAGCAACTTTAGCTGAGTTATAAGACACTGCGGGTTCCATATGCTGAAAAAGCGTTAATATTTCTTATTTGCTTTGAAAACTGCCCCACATGATTCAGTAATGTCAAGAAATCTTGATATGCCCTGCTTACACTTCGTTAACTGGTGTGGTAAGATTATGCTTTGTAGCCAGGTGAAAGAGAGTGACTTTTTTTTTTCATTTGTGACCTTTATAATGTATCTCTTTATTGTGTCTTTTGTGGAAGTAATCCATCTGTGGATCTTCTAAGCGAGCTGGTTTGTTAATTGGGGGAATGTGATTTTGGTGTCTGACAAGCTGAAAACTAAAGCTGTGTGTAAGAAAATTCCATAAAAGTGAAAAAACCAAAAATACCAGCATATATGTCCCATCCCTGGCAGTGCTCAAGGCCAGGCACTGCAGGGCTTGGAGCAACCTGGTCTACCGGAAGGTGTCCCTGCCCATGGCACGGGTTTGGAAATGGATGAGCTTTAAGGTCCGTTCCAACCCAAATCATTCTATAGGATATATTCTTGCACCAGACCTTACACTGTATTGTGAAAGTTTATTTTAATCTTTCAATTAGTATAGAAATTTTACTCCATAAATGCTGCGGACTATTTAATCTAATTTTTTTCCCATATGTAGCTTCCACCCTGACCCTTCTTTATTCATTGTATTTTTTCCTTATTACAGATTTTGTCTGCATTTTGTAATCACACTTCTGCAGAAAAACCAATGTGTTTTTTTAAATATCACAATCCAGAACACTACCTTGAATGGATTTGTATCTCTTCTGCCAAAGCATCCACTCACGTGTGAAAAATACCCCATGACTGTTAGTAACTCCTGTTACTTTTCATCCTCATTCGTTGTTTGGGAAGATGCCCAAATTATTTAACTTGCAGTGACTGGTTTTTGCCGTTGTCTCTTATCCAAACCCAGGCACATATTGGTGATTTCTCATCTGCAGCTGGCATTTCATAAGCACAATATAAGCAGTACAAGCCTTGAACACAAGAAAGTCAAATCTCATGAACCTATCAGCAGAGCCAATACCTGCTCCTCTAAACACATGCCAAAAGGAGAGAAAGCCATGAAGAAATGTTAGGAGCTTCCTTTTCCAGCACTGCTTGGATAACATGGTTTAGTGTCAGCGTTGGGAAGAAGGTGACTGTTCCACCTAGCTTACCCTGGACAAATTCATCCCATTGTGCTCCTTTGTGGTTGTCCTGAGCCTTAAAGAAAGCCGACTGTCCCCTCATGAGGGGTGTTTCTTTTATTGGAAGTTTTTTCACATAGGACTTCCTGACAGAGCTTACTTAAGAAAGGTGTTTTCTGAGGCAGGCCCAGGCTGGCTCAGCCTGCAGTTATTTCCTCTCTGTGATAGCAGCTGTCCATTTCCTGATTTACACACAATTCCACTTACCACAGTTCGTGATTGAGGGGTGGGGAGAAGCAAGGAGTGATTATTACCTATAGCCTTGAAAAGCTGCTGCTTTATGTCCTGAAACCCTACAAATCCAGAGAAGTGACTTTATTCTCAAGGTGCAAAAATTACATATTAGGACATGACAGCATAGACAGTTTTCCTTTCATTCATACATGTAACAGCATAAGTAAGAGCAAAGCTCTCTAGATTACTAAGAACAAAACTGATCATACCTCTAATTTTGCAAATTAGAAACTTAACAAAGTATGCCTTTACTCTTATATGCAGGACATTTTTCCTCATGTTAAGCAGTGAGATAATGAGTTTAACATTAACTTCTCTCCAGCAGTGCAGAGCTGCTATACAGCAGACATGGGTGTCAGCAGGATCCTTTAGGCAGTACTCTGAATTCTGAGTTTCCTCACTACTGCATGGTTCGGGGCTGCCCTGATCCACCTCCCAAAGCAACCAGGACTTTGCCTTGGGTCCTTCTTAAGCAGCAGGCTTCCAGATGTGACAAGAGCAAAGCACTCACTGTGCCGCTTATAAACTCTTTGAAATGAATGATTATTAAATCTTGACTTTCATTTCAATAACCTGGAACATGGGTTAGGAGGAAAGGGAACAAGCTGTGCTCAGGTGGGCAACATACCAGGTAATACCAGAGAAGAGGCTTCAGCAGG
>NW_009939871.1:18093-46574 GCF_000696875.1 Nestor notabilis
CCCACCTCACCTCAGTGGAGCAAAACTAAGCCCATGACTGTGTTACAACAGGGAAATTAGTTTCAGTTACCACTCAGTCATGGTTTTCCTCTTACATTCCTTTGTACTATTCCTATGTTTACGTTCATGCATTTCTGCTGGCACAAAAATTACTTGCTGCAGAGTGTCTACTCTTGTCGAGAGCACTATACCATGGGGGAATCCTGACCCATTGGCAGAACCAGCTCTGAAGGGAGAATTTGAGACTTTCCTGTGTCAGTCATGGCTAGCCACACAGCCCTGAGTGTGCCCCTCTTTTATAGTCCTCAGTATTCCCTTGAAATAAGTTCAGAAAGAGACAGAAGAGACTTAAAGGCAGGGAGTAAGACCCAAAGTTTCTTCTAACATGCCACATGTCACATACTTCGCTCCCAACCTGTGACTGGTTTTGGAGGACAATCTTTTGGAGAATACTGCTGGTTCTCTCACTTCCTATATATTTAAAAAGAAAACTCATATGCAGGGAAGAGCAGACACCAAAGGTGCATGTTTGGACATTTTCTCCTCCTGTGTCCTGACCTTCATGTAAAGGCCTAAACCCATGCCAAAACATGGGAATCTTGCCCTGGTTTTTCATCATTCAGTACATAAATAGTGACGTGGAAAAATCAGGCAAGACATAAAGATGCAAAGTATTCTTTGGTATAACATGCGTTTATGTAAGCTAGCTCTCAGCTAAAAATAAATACCTGATGAACCTGTATCCATGCATACTGTTTCTTTCCACTTCAGAAGCCATGCAACAAGGAAGCATATAGTAAACATTCATTGCATTGCCACCCTGTATTAGACCTGCACTAGTTCTCTTTCTGTAGATGGGGGAGATGAAGCCAAGATGAATGAGCAGCAAAGAGCAATCCTGAGAAGAGAATCTGGATTTCTGATGGCAAACCCCAGTTCAGGACTTAAACAATTGCCAATGCTGTTGCTTCCATGAATGTTTAAAATAGTCACTCTGTGCACATAGGGAAGATTTACCCTGACAAGTTTACACAAACATGAAAATGATGCCAATGCTACCCGAACAATATCTACTCTTAAAGCAATTGACTGACAGACTGTTACCTACCATCTACGTGCAAGGTGAAGGTTTCTGCCAACAGTTAACATACATAAACAATTCTCAGCTGAGAGTGAGATACATTAGTTTTGTATGTTCTGTGAAGGTCACAATAAAGTGTCCTCTTAAGAGCTTTCACTTTGTACACAGCAACAGACTGCTTACCATTCAGAATAACAAAAAATAAATCCTTGAACTGTGTTTTGTTTGTAGCACAATATGAGTTCCCAGTGAATGGGGTGGGGGAAGCAGGCTCGGGAACAATCAAAATAGAGAAGTCGTCTATCAGTGGGAATAACTGCTGGTCATGTTGAAGAAGCAGTAGGGATTTTGGGCCTCTAAAGCCAATTGTCCGTGACACGGCTTTCAGTAGGCAGCAGTCTTATACACCCATTTGCCATGCTCTGATGCTACTCTGCAGCTTAGAGAAGCAGGTACAAACTTAATGTGATAGGAAGTTCACATGCATGGAGGTCTGCTGAGAGTAAAAGGACCATTCAGCCTTGCATTCCTCCTGGAATGGACTTGAGGAGCATGGATGAGTACATCCTTGCCACCTCTGGCTGCTCTGATATGTCACAACACTGAAACAAAACTTGCAGGTCTTGGCAACTGAGTATGACTTTTACTGCACTAATAAATCCATCAGTGCAGTATAATCTCGTTCAATGCTTTATCACAAAAATGTCTATTCTTTGAAACACAAGTGAAATGTGGTAGCAAAGGTATTAGAAATCAATTTTTAAAAACTTCTCTGTGAGCAGTCGTTCGGATGTGAATGCTTGATCTTAAAGGTCTTTTCAAACCTAATTGATTTTATGATTCAATGTCCCAATATTCTGGTACAGTCATCTGAGGTGGATTAGGGATAGATGGTCAAAGATAAGCAAAAGGAAACTTGGTATGTCAGCACTGCAGCAAAGTGCCCACATAAACAGTGATCAACTGCTCGATTAAACAAGCTGCAGACACAACCAGGGAAATGCATCGGGCAGGAAATCCGCCGCTGTCCCTTTGGGCTTAACTTGCCCAAACATGTGCAACCGTCATGTTACCAACCTCTCTGACATGGCCCAGGGCAGGAACCACAGCAAGGGAGCTCCTCCCTCTACACTTTGCTGCAAATGCCAGCCTCACAAGGATGTTGACTACCCCAGAGCATTTCAAATGGCATCAGTTATGGGTGCTGGTTGATGAGAAACAACGTGAGCCGGCTTCAGTGTGCGCTTGCAACTCAGAAAGCCAACTGTGTCCTGGGCTGCATCAAAAGAAGTGTGACCAGCAGGTCAAAGGAAGTGATCCTGCCCCTCTACTCTGCTCTTGTGAGACCTCACTTGGAGTATTGTGTACAGTTCTGGTGTCCTCAGCATAAAAAGGACATAGAGCTGTTGGAGCAAGTCCAGAGGAGGGCCACGAGGATGATAAGGGGGCTGGAGCACTTCCCGTATGAGGACAGGCTGAGAAAGTTGGGGCTGTTCAGCCTGGAGAAAGAGAAGCTGTCTGGGGACCTCACAGCAGCCTTCCAGTATCTGAAGGGGACCTAAAGGATGCTGGAGAAGGACTCTTCATTATGGACTGTGGTGGTAGGACAAGGGGTAATGGCTTCAAACTTAAACAGGGGAAGTTCAGGTTAGATACAAGGAAGAAGTTCTTTACAGTGAGGGTGGTGAGGCACTGGAATGGGTTGCCCAAGGAAGTTGTGAATGCTCCATCCCTGGCAGTGTTCAAGGCCAGGTTGGACTGAGTCTTGGGAGACGAAGTTTAGTGCGAAGTGTCCCTGACCATGGCAGAGAGGCTGGAACTAGATGATCTTAAAGGTCCTTTCCAACCCAAACTATTCTATGATTCTATGAGTTACCTCTTTTCAGGTAGCTGACTCATGCCCTTTACATCTGCTGATCCTGTGGCATGACATTTGTGATTAGAAAAGGTTGGACTGGACTCACACATGCTATCATATTTGCAGTGCTAGGAAATTCAATGCAGATTTTTAAATGGTTGCATATAGAAAGAATATAACTTCATCATAACAACGTACTTTCAAAATAATTGCTTCTAACACGAGAGAACCTGGCTTTCAGAATGTATCCATGTACATTTGTATATATATATGAACACCACACTGAATTGGTTTATACAAACTTTAGTTATCTGACAGCATAGTTGTGCCTTATGGAAAGATTTCTAATGTGATCCCACCAACAACAGAAATGGCAGAGCCTTCTCTCCTCCAGCCTCCTGACCCTGTTCCCAAACACCTTCCCCATGGTAGCAAGCTCCCTCTTGCCTGGCGGGGACATTGGCATGCACGAGTAGCCTGGCTGCACAAGAGCAACATCTGCACATGCTGGTAGACTCACTGACTCTGACCTCACAAGAGGAGAAGAGCTCAAGGCCTGCCTGCTCTTCCCCAGTGGTTCTTTTGGACTTATTTGGGTCTTCTCTCCACAACTGCCCATATTCCTTGCGCACTGCTGAGGAGCACATCTTTCAGACATGGACTGAATCTGGCCAGTAAGTTAAAAAAATGCTCAAGGCTTGGAAAAGGAAAGTGTAGGGAAGACATGAAAGATGGTATGATTATGTCCATCCCTTGTCCATAGTACATCCAGAGTAAAAAGTAAACTCACACATACTTCTGTAGTGGTGGATAACCACCACAGAGACCATAACTTACAGTAGCTTGTCTATGATGTATGTGTGTGTGTCAGAACATAGGCTGAAATTGCCTAGCCTTATCTGTAAGGCAGAGACTTAGAGCGTCTAAGAGAAATATAACACAAATATTCTGTTTTCCTGGCTTTTTGGTGGTACTTGTTAAAAACATGGTATCTTCCTTACAGATACCTATCCTCAGTTCATCTATAATCACATTTATCCCAAGAGAATCACTTCCAGTAACAAATCTGTAAACTCCAAGGCAGCATCAATCTCTTACCTAAGTATCAGTTTCTTCCTAAGTGTAACATGGACCAAAGTTGAAGCCAGTTATAGTGCTTGTCTGGGGACAGTCTGAAGGCATGTAAAAGACGTATAGCCCTCAGTTTCTGAAAGAAGAATGGCAATAGAAAATGCACTTTTCTTTCCAGTCTGTCAATAACTTTCCTTGCAATAGCTTGTAAACCTCTAAGACTCAGCAGTGCATACATTGTTTAGCTCATAACCTGTGGTGAACCACTTCGGCACTGGCAGGACCAGTATTTGTTCATACAAATAAATCATCTTCTCTGAACATTATAAACTACCCTCACACTTCTGCCTTATGTTGCTAGCAAATAAAAGGTTATATTGCCTTGGGTCCTTTAACAAGCACTCATCTCCTCACTTGCAAACCCAGTCTGAGTACAATGCATAAATCTTTTATCAGGATATGTAGTCTTACCTAGGGAAAACCTATCTTCTACATGCAATTAATTGGATACAATGCCACTGTAAATCTCCCAAGGGAAGGATGGGGTTCAGCAAGCTCAGGAATTTGCATGAAGCAGCACCACCACAGCCACCTTCTTCTCCAAAACCATGTCTGTGTCCAAGCCTAGTGATGTGCTCACCTGCACAGTGCTAAACTGAAAGATCTGCAGGAGCAGTGCTCCCAGTACTGGTGTGCTCAGCCAGCTTCAGTTTCTGTTCTCCTTTTTCAGTGCAGCACTATGTTTCCCCTTGTCTAGCCAATTCCCTCTGTAACACCAGACAGCTACATTTGTGTATTAATAGACAGCTTCACCATGAGGCATGTTACAGGAATCCAGTGAGGTTTTAAACACAATGATTTTAAAAAAATAAATCTTTCAGTAAGCACTTGACAAGGGCAGCAGTCCGTGATACAAGAAGACACTAAATGGAAAGGAAAAATTTAAAATGTTTAATACAGATGGAGATCTGTCAAGCCAATGTACAGCACTGGGCTGCTTGCTATCAGCTTGCTGAAAACACAGTGTGTTTAAAACTGAGAAACCAAGTGGGGTTGAGACTTGAAAATACGATTTCAGATATTCCTTTATTCCAATACCATGGCAATAAGCAAAGTGTTAAAGGATTGCTGTGTAAAGGTGAAGGAAGAGTCAGAATGCCTCTCCCTATCATTCTCTTGCCTATGTTTCAAAAATACGGAAGAAATTATTAAAGTGCAAGTTAAAAACAAAACCATACAGACAATGCTTGCTGAGATTGTGTAAAACACACGGGAAATAACAAACCAATTTCTAACCTAGAATCTAAATCGACTCTTGCTCAAGTCCCTGGGAACCTTTTTAAGGGGCTCTGAGGATTAAACTTTTAGAATTGGGCATCTGCTAAGAAACTGCAGATAGCAATAAGCTCACTCAGCCTGTCAAGAGGGAAACGCACGTGTGGTCCAGCATTTTCCAGTCTGCAGGGAAGAGATACTTGAGGCCAAACAGCTTGTTTATTGTGTGATGCAACATCTTACCAATACTGCATCTGACTATGAGGCACGCGGACAGGTCTTTACAGAAACTGGAAGAGAGTAGAGAGGCTGCAGAACACTGTGGCCTAAAGAACAGCACAATGAAGGTGTGTAATGAAACATTTTTACATTAAAGCTTTGGGAATATAAACCCCAGGCACTCCATTGAAATGCCTGCAGTTGGTTACTAGAGGGAGAATGATTTAGTTGCAAGGAGCTGTGTATAAAGTTTAAATTTGGGATCAAGGTCTTGCTTTATTTTTTGTTGAACATGCTCCACCTTCATCAGGAGGAAGCAAAATTACAGGCTGTGATAGATGAGATGGCTGTAGCGCATACCAGCTAAGAAACAACCAGTGGATGTGAGGAACACACTATGAGGTCACTTCAAACTATTAAACAGGGGAGTAAAGCTATATCCTACCTAAGACAATTGGGCAGTGATGATAGAGAGGATGTTAGGATGCAAAGGTGCCTTGAAGAGATCCAAAGGGACACCCCTCTGTGAAACTGTGGGAACAGATAAAACCCCAAGTGCCATGTGCACAGCTGCACATGCGTTTGTGTGCTGCATATCACTTGGGAAATGGGTAGAGATGTTTTTCCTGCTGCTGGGGACAAAGCGGGAAGGAAAGCTGCACCTTCTTAGCCTTGCAGGCTTGTTGGACATACCACAGTGTCAGACTAAATGTCAGACATCAGCCATGGGCTTGAGCTTACACCTAAGACTTAATTGCTTCTCAAAAAAAAAAAAAAAAATTGCCGAAGGCTTGCACAGCTTTAGTTTGCAAATTTAATTAAAGGATTAGGAGAGTTTTCTTTTCCTGTGAAAAGCTATTAAGAATAGGAATAATTACGAATACATTATCACATCCCTAGCAGTGTTCAAGGCCAGACTGGCTGGGGCGTCGAGCAACCTAGTCCAGTGGAAGGTGTACCTGCCTTTGGCAGAGGAGTTGGAACTAGATGATCTTAAGGTCCTTTCCAACCCAAACCACTCTGTGATTCTATCATTCTGTGATCACCTCATTTAATATAGGTACTTCCTGCATTAGTACAGTCCTTGCTTAAGCACGGCAAATAGAGCACAGTATTTCACTTTACACAGAAATACTTCCACAGTGAGCCACAACAAAATGAGATTAATTCAAAGTGTGCACAAAACATAACCAAGGTGAATGCAAACACAGATACCAACCAGCTGCGAAGGGGGTGGTCTCGCTGGACACCATGCTACTCACAAGGTGACAGCTGAATAGCTGGGAATATTCTTGGTCTGCACAGAAAAGACAGCTCAGTGTACCTTGTTGTTGTGATCTTGACATTATTAAGTTATTTGAGATCAGTTTTGGAAAAAAAAAATCCAAATTACAAGTCTTGGTGATCACTTTTTGGGTAGTCTGACTTAAACTAAGACGAAGACACTGTTTCAAGGCTTTCTCTTTCAGCATCCCCCACACTCTCTTTGACTGCTCTCACTGCAGCCCTTGCGCTTCCGGTGACTGTGAGAGATGTTACAGGTGTACAGGGGACACTCACATGCTGCCCGAGCTCACACATTCAAGCAGAGATCTAAGGAATGATTTTTAGCCTCCTCACTGCAAAACAAACATTTGCCCTGTGCATCCTATCTGTGGTTTTCATTCCCTGTGGGATCAGCTCCGGTCTAACCACAGAACAGACCCTTCCCTTCTCTCTCCCAGTCAGCAGGAACCTCTGCTGATTAAACCCAGTGCTCCAAGAGCACAACCCTGGTCTCTCTGCATGAGGTTCTCTGATGTCCAGGCAGGGACAGAATCCCCCTCAAGCTCTCTCTCTCCTTCCATGAGCAACATGGTCCAGCCAAAGGACTAAGGCTCTGTGGAGGTTGAGGGAGATGGTCCTGCACAGCCACGTGAAAACAATCACCAGCTCACCACCCTGACAAACCTCCCAGCAAAAGGAGGTCCTGCACTCTTAAGTTCAAGATACGTGCCTCATGGCACTGTGATTATTTTCCTCCCCCTCTGAACAAGGAAACAATAAATACATGCTCATACAATATGTGAGATATTCTGAAATGCTCTTAAGATGATGGGGGTTGGAGGGCGAAGAAGGGGAGGAATGAGCGAGCAGCTGCATGGTTCTGAGTTACTGGTGGGGCTTAAACCACAACCCTCTTGGATGCCCAATCCCTGGCAGTGTTCGAGGCCACGTTGGACACAGGAGCTTGGAGCAACCTGGTCTAGCGGACGGTGTCCCTGCCCGTGGCAAGGGGTTGGAACTGGATGAGCTTTAAGGTCCCTTCCAAACAAAACCATCCTGTGATGCTATTATTCTATGACCATCAATTTCTAATGCTTTATGCAGGGAGGACTATGCAAAGAGGAATATTTCGATATGTAGACAGGAGGAAAAGCTCAGTACTTGACTGAAACTTTTTATTTTGTGTTACATAAGAGTCAGATAATTATATCTGGTAATCTGCCTGGTATTCAGGACACAGTGAGTTTTAAGTTATCCTAGATATTTGGATTATTATAGATAAAAAGCAACAGTGATTTCTACTTCCTCATTGCAGATCACATACTTAAAATTTGCTGTGTATTGTGTTTTCCAATTCTTTCTTTCTTCCCCAGGAATCACCCTTTTTCTTAGAGCATATTGTAAAGTCATAAAAACTGACTGCTAAGAAAAAATAAATCCAAAGTCCAAAAGAAAAGAAAGGTTAAAAATTCCCAGAAAATCAGAAATTATTTTTCATGTTTATCACTAGGTGCAGCTAACATTTTAAATAAAAATCACCTTATTTTATAACACTTGAAAGAATACTTTCATATACAAGCAAACATTTTAAAAACAGAGAATTATTCTTAGATTTCTATTATCTGGCTTTATCTTGTTCACCCTTTATTTCCCTTGAGTAGTATCTTAGGCGCTATCCTGCTTTTCTCTACAACTCGCTTATGACTTAAACCAGTTTAGTATCAGACAAGAACACCGTTTCAGTTAGCAGTATGGCCTGCCAGGAGTCACATCTTAAGATCACTTGTTTCAGATTTTTTTTTTAAGATTTTTAAGAAATTAAGGAATCTCCCTTTGCTTTCTAGTCATCTCGATAGCTAGGCAAGGAGAAAAATCTATAATGTAATTAACAAATTCAACGAGACTGTGCCATTTGTAACTGAGGAAGAAGAAACTGCTGTACCATTTCAAGCAAGAGGAGGATTTCCACGCCAAATGTGCTGAGCCATGTACAATGACAATCGTAGCATCCTTAAGGTAAGCAGAACTCTGTAATTTCAGCAAGAGTGTGCTAGTATTTTTAGTAAGCTACCACACTTGGCAAATTCCTAGCTTCCCCTGTAGAGAGCCAGAGAACAACAGTAAACAGTGCTGGACTGATGCAGGTCAAAGACCCAAGTGGTCTTGGGAGTGAATCCCAGGTTTACCTACTGTATTTTCAGTCTTGAATTAATCCTTGTTCAGCTGAAAATACCTTCCTGGGATCTGGCTGTAAGCTTTCTTAAAAACTAGTGATTCAGGTCAGCAGACTGCAAATTTGTTGCCCAAAACTGAACGATTTAACCAGCGTTTGCTCTGGGACTTGACTGCCAGAGATTTTTCAAGGAAATGAAGGAAAGCTGGGAAAACAGATGGGAAAAGTATGCTGATATGGTGAATTTCAGCTTGCTATGGACTTTGTGTTTAGGAATAAGTAAAAGGTAATGAGAACCATTCACTCCATTCATATACTCCAAAATCTGAAAGGGGGAATGAGACAGGCAGGTCAGACTTACTCTAAAGATTGTTTCAGCCCAATATCTGTGGTACTGGTACCAAGATTTTTGAGGATTGTGATACCCTGGGGTGAAACTGGGGGAGGAGGCCCCCCAACAGGCATTCTGAAGTGTGATCCAGATTCTGGAACAGAGATGCAATCTACCAAGCCCTAACTCCCTATGAAACACACATTTACATCAGAACTAAGAAGTGAAAATAATTGAACTCTCACTAAATTTTACATAGAATAGAAGTATTTGGATAATTGACTTTTCACTAGACTTCAATAAACAAACTTTACTTTCATTACTTTCGTTGCAGTGAATGGACTTATTGCAACATCTGACTCAGCTGACATTCCAGTGATCTTTGAATTAATTTATGCGTGTTGTAAACTTATGTGGTAGGTAAAATCATGTTATTTCTACAAATACATCTGGAACTCTGAAATACAAAGAAAAATCCTCTTGAGAATTACTTCAGTGAAGGGTGCCATATGCCAGTAAGAAAGGTAACTGGTAAAGTACTTTAATTTGGATATTGTATAGTAACGTTCTTCTATAATCAAATACAAAAAGCAGTGACAGCATGTCCAGCCCTCTCTCTCCTTCTCTTCCATTCAAATGGCCTACCAGATTTTGTTGCTAACCTGTGGCACTGTGATTTCTAAAAGGCAATACATTCAAGACAATACAGATGCACAAAGGCATTAAAATTTTTATGTTAAGAGCAGGGAAAAGAGAAGAGTGAAAAAGCTTAAGAAAGTGATAAATATCAACTTTAAAAAAATGGATAAATGCCATAAAAGGCAAAAAACGTATCAAGGAGACTGCACCTTTATGTATAGCACAAAGCTGTATTTTTCACATCAATATTAAATTTTAATGATGTCAGTAACATGCTGGCACAAGCAGTAGGAGACAATACTCTATGCATGTTTCAAAAAACATTTAGGCATCCCTTTCCTGAAGGCCACCTCAAGACTAGCATGAATTCCCACTACAACCAAGGACCATCTAAGTAATGGTCACTCCTCCTCAACCTTATAGCTGTCAGTACACAGTTAAACTTGCTGTCTCAGCACACAGACAACACTCTGGTTTAAACAGGGCACACCTATTGATCATGTCACTGCCAAAATGGCACTACAAATGTCTTTAAGTTGAAACTTAGTGTGAATTTAAAAGAATAAAAAAACCAAAAAACAAAACAAACCCAAAACCAAACCAAACCAACAACACCCCCCCAAAAAAAACCCAAACACAAAAAACAAACAAAACCAAACCCAAAAAAACCAAAACCAAAAACACCAAAACCCAACAGAAGGAAAACTCAAACAGCTTTCCATCTTTCTGTCCCTCAGAACTCCTGCTATGACAGACATAAGAGTCCCAACTTACCACAGCAAAAGAAATGGAAAAAAAAACTCTGCAAAATTAATGCCTTTCCCTGGTTTTCTCAGTCTGTTCCTTTCCATCCTGCTTGCTACCAAAGGCAAAGCAATGTCTGTCTGGTGGCCTGTCTAGACTATGCCTAACCTCATTCTCCACAAAAGTTCCCAAGTGAGCTCTGAACTCACCACATCCCATCCCAGAGCTCCGCTAATGACTGTGGCTGCTCCACATATGCAGAACAAGATCTAGATAACCCTGAACTGTACAGTGTGTTTCATTACAAACGTACCCTAAAACTGGCACTAAACACATCTAATAATAGCATGCATCTTCTAATAGTATATTCTCAAATGCAGTAGCTTTTATAATTAGCTTGCACATCTAGAAGAAACCTTACTGGGGGGATAGCATGATAATCTCTGTTGTGGAACTGAGCAGGGCTAAAATAAAAGTTATTTTCCAATATGGTTACAGACATTAAGAGAACTGCTGTAATTGCTTCATACTTGATACTATGAGCAGGCCAGTAACACTGTGTCCATTTCTCCATTCTTAATTGTATTTCTTCTTTTTTTTCAGACTGCATCCAGGTGTTTTTTTCTTGTCTGAATGCTCCTTTGAGGGCAAAGAGAGTCTTACTAAAAGCGCATTTAGCACATGTGGGAATTTAGTAATGGCTCATTTATTCTCTTTGAAGACTATGGTCAGAGGTCTTTAGCTCCAACGCACTGTGTCTGCATGCATTAATAATGGAGAATTACATTCATTATGCTTCACAATGTGTGGCACAGAGAACACACATGTGCACTGTAACCTTGAAAGACTAGTTTTCTTCTTCAGCTTTTCCAGTTGAAACACACTGCAGCTCCGGAAGGAGCTGCTTGTATTGATTGCTGCCATTTGAATAGCAGAAAAAATATCTAAATGATACTTTGTCATCTGAAGAACCTGGAAAAAAAAGTCTTTGGTGAAGGTTAGCAATTGTTTATGGTAGGTAAAAAACCTTCCTTTTCTGCACGAAGTTTTCTGTATTGGAAAGGCTAATTCAATCACCTGCAATAATATTATTTCATATTCATCTGATACGTTATTTTGCAAAAAAAAAATCTTTTAGTTACTGAAAAAATTAAAAAGGTTCAGTTGTCTCAATGATTACAAAACCTTACTATTTTCCGTATAGCAAAATCAAGATGATACTTTATTTTACTTCTTTCCCCTCAAAGGTGGGTCAACCCTGGCTGGATGGCAGGTGCACACCAAAGCCGCTCTATCACTCAAATCACAGTAGGATAAGAAGAAATAAACCCAAATCTTAACACACCTTCTCCCTACCCCTCCCTTCTTCACGGGCTCAACTTCACTCTCGAATTCTCTACCTCCTCCCCACCAAGAAGCGCAGGGGGATGGGGTATGCAGGTCGTGGTCAGTTCATCACACATTCTCTGCTGGTCCTTCCTCCTCAGGCCAGGACTACTCACGTTCCTTCCTTGCTTCAGTGTGGGGTCCTCTCTCCACAGGGCCACAAGTCCTGCCAGAAGCCTGCTCCAGTGCAGGCTTCCCACAGGGTCACAGGCATCCCCCTGCTCCAGGACAGGGTCCTCCATGGGCTGCAGGTGGCATCTGTTCCACCATGGAGCTCCATGGGCTGCAGGTGGGTAACTGCTCCACCATGGGTCTTCATGGGCTGCAGGCAGATATCTGCACCACCACTGACCTTTGTGGGCTACAGGTGGGTATCTGCACGACCATGGACCTCCATGAGCTGCAGGGGGACATGCTGCCTCACCATGGGCTGCCCTATGAGCTGCAGGGAAACCTCTGTTCCAGTAAGCACCTCCTCCCTGCCTTCTGCATTGATCTTGGGGTCTGCAGGGCTGTTTCTCTAACATATTCTCACTCCTCTCTCACGCTGCAATTGCTCCTGTGCAGTAACTTTTCCCCCTTCTTAAGTTGGTTATCTTGTGGCACTGCTAACATCGCTGATGGGCTTGGGCTTGGGCTTGGCCAACAGTGGATCCCTCTTGGATCCAGCTGCACTGGCTCCACTGGACATGGGGAAAGCTTCTGGCAGCTTCTCATAGAAGCCACCCCTGCAGCCCCCTCCCCCCCACTAACCCTTGCCACACAAACCCAATACACAACTTAATAAAACCTGTATTTTAAATACAACAAACTTTTGCCAAGGTTTAAGTATGTCAACATCACTGTTCTTTCTCACAGCAAGATATTTCACCTAGCTATATTTATAAAGGAAAACTAAATTGGGTATCATATTCCCATTTGATATTTGGATTTGAGAACTACAAATTTAAAAAAAAATGTATTTCTCTTTTTTCCCGTCTTTACTCTGCATTTGACAGAGCACTGGGGATGCCAGTTGCGTAGTTTGAACTGCCTCTTTCACCTCATCTTATGATACTTCAACATTATTCAGAGTAAGTCTTTCTCCAGACTGTGCCAAAGAGGACCAAGATCAAAAAAAAAAAAGGAAGCAGGCATGTGTATGAGTAAAGAGGAGGGAAAACAAAACAGAGTCAAATGCATGTTTTGTGCTGTTGCTTTCAAAACTACTAGTTGCATCATCATCAATCTCATCAGTAGAAAAAACCTCTTCTAATCCAGCCACATACCACACGCTTTCTTAAATTCACTGCACGTGTAAGATTTCAGAGTGCTCTACAGAACTGTGGATTTTAAATTTGTTAATACCAGAACACAAAAAAAAGTTTCTTTATGGTACTCATTCTTAGCAATTGCACAGAAGTATATAGCACAGTCAAAAATCAGCTCCATTTTCCCAATGCAGAAGAGTATTTCTTTAGAAACTGAAGTACAATAAAGTTAAAAGACATTATTTTATTTATAAAAGATCCACCTAATAATTTATCAATGTAATTTTTCATGTTTTCTAAACATATTAGAAACTACTTCCAAAGCCAGTAAACATCTTGCAATTAAGGGAAAGTGTGGAAAACACTTCAGGGAGGGAATGTGGAGTGAGAAAACTGCATGCAATCAGGAAGCAGATGTGGGGCATCATATCATGACACAGCATCTCTTATCCCTCAAAAGGCAGAAAAGTCAAATTAATGCACCTAGAACTACACCCTGATAGGATCTTTTATAGTCTCCAGACCTACATTTTGCATCTCCAATATTTTCCATCTTTAAGCATGATCCGAAGATTAAAAACCATCCTTTCATTCATCTTCAGGTTTACAGATACTTCTCCATTTTTGTAGTTCCTGAGAATCATTTATCTTCCATACTTCAGCAAAGGACTTCAGCTTTTTTCTGGGGAGGGAAAAAAAACCCAAACCCATATATTACTCAAAATGCGGACAGATTTTTAAATTAAGCACCTCTAACCTTTAAAAGCCCTACAGTCATCTCTAGAATTTTAATACAAAGTCAAAAATAGCAGTTTGCATAGCCCAAAATGTTATGTGAACTTTAAACCATCAGTTAATATTTCCCAATATACATATTCTGGTTCTAGGACAGTCAACACTTTAATTTCATAACTAACTTGCAGTACCAGAAGCATTGATAAGATGAAATAAAACACTGAGCAAATTATTAAAGGAAATAAACAGCAATGTAGTTTGCACAGTTCAATTTCCAGCATTCAGTTCCTACAAATTTGCACTTGCAGAATCATAAAGAGATAACACAGTTCCAAAATAAATGAGTACACACATCCTTCCTGTTTCTTTTTTAATATTTTTTGATTTAAGAAGGATTTGTAAGAGCTGTGACAAATAACAAGACATTTAAAATGGGTTAACCCACATTGATGACGACAAAGATGTCAAGACTGGATGGAATTACCCAGTGGATTTTCTTAAATAATATGAAAGTGATTTATAAAAATAAGAATGCAGCTGGCCTGTGAGTATTGTGACAGCACAAGTGTACTGCTATAAACAGGTCTGATTTTGCTTCCCAAGATCATGATAATTTTTATTTCCTACCACACATATAGCATACCCATTTTAAAACTTCTTAATGTCTCTTTAGCGAAGAAGACAAAGAACAATACTTTGATATTTAGACCACATTATGGCAATAAGTGAAAATAAACAGGAATATACAAGAATAAAATATTTCTATAATGACCTACATAGGAAAACTGGAAAAATGAAGAATTAAGTAATACACTAATTTATGCACTGTGAAATCATCAGACACTTTTTTCCCCTGACTTGAGCTCCAGGTTTATACTGGTAGAATCATATAGAATCATGCAATGGCTTGGGTTGGAAGGGACCTTAAAGCTCATCCAGTTCCAACCCCCTGCACAGGCAGGGACACCTTCCACTAGACCAGGTTGCTCTAAGCCCCTGTGTCCAACCTGGCCTTGAGCATTGCCAGGGTTGGGGCAGCCACAGCTTCTCTGGGCAACCTGTGCTAAGAATGATAGATGATCCATGAATGACAGATGCTCGCAGTTCCCTTCAAAGCACATACAAGAGGTCTACAGTGCATAACTTGGTACAGGTCAAACATGATGAATTAGCAGCTGCTGTGTGGTGGATGTTGCACATCCTTGAACCCCTGATGTGACATAGCACTGTTGCTCATAAAAAAGGGAGGCAAAAGTGTCCCAACTTCAGATGGGTACGCTGGTCTGGCAAGCAGAGCAGCAGTGTCAAGGTCACCATTATTCTACCAACTACTGCCAGAATCAAAGGCTTCCCTTTCTTCTCACTCTCACCATTTCTTCTTCAGGTAGTGATAAGTGTTCATATGTAACAACAAGAAACTGTACTTGCATGCTATCAACTGGAGAAAGAATGACCTTTCAGCTGGATCAGATCCCTGACCTAGCCAATTCTGTGGTCATGCAAAAAAAAGCCCTGTCACCATGGAGAAAAGGGTAGGGAGCACCCTCCTGCAGGAGATGTGGAGCCTGCTCCAGCTTGTCCTCCCCAGTACCTGTGATCCCCATGTAGCTCGGGTGACAGCAGCAGGGGCTTCCAGCCTTACTGTTAAGTCAGGATAAAGGACTCATCACAGCTTTAGGTTATTTATTCCTTTTCACTTTAAGAATGTGAGTAGATTACATACTGAAAGTTAAAGTATGGATGGTTGCTTACATATTCAAAAGCTGATAAAATGGACACAATTAAGGCCTGCAAATAAGATTGCCCAGTCAGCCCTCACTCTAGCCCTCTCTGGGCACTGCAAATCAGTCTGGTAACTACATCATCACATGCTATTTTTACTGCTGATGGGTTTTGTGTGCAATTAACTCCCTTTTTAGCAATGGAGACACACTAGAACTCTATTTGTGCCCTGTCCAAGTAATATGCTAGCATCATTTCCACAGAAGATAAACCAAAGGGACATACTATATTATTTCACATCTTAATTTTATTACACAGTAACTCTGGCCTTCCAGCTCATATTCTCACCTTTCTGAACAATATTTTCTTGACTTTAGGACCCTAGTTATCCTGTAACAACAGAGTTAAGATATTGCTCGTAATTTGTTGTTTTACTTTTGTCAATTATGTACTATTATTTCCAAATAAAACACAAGCTACTGCATTATTTTCCCATAAGCTGTCAGTTATCCTCAAATAGAGTATTTTTATTTTGCTTTCTTAAAAGGGGATAAAAACTGGTGTTAAATGCTAAGCACAGCTAAGTTGCAGAATAACTGCCTGCACCTACAAATAATTAATACTTAAAATTTTCTCATATGAAATCATTCTGTCAGGATTAATTACATCCATCAGAGAACAAAGATCCTGATTTATTACATTCCTAAAGGGCTATCTGAATTTTTGGCTGACTGCCACTAAAAATAGTAACAACAAAAAATTAATTGGAAATTAATATAAATACTAGCACATATTTATATCTAAACTGTGAACATAATGTTACAGGTTTTATAAAGATGATTCTATTTCATACACATGGGAATTTTCTTAACTCAGTTTTTATATAGGCTACATATGCCCCTAAATGAAAACTGGTTACCAGAAAAATAATAAAATCCCTAGACTTTCAGTAAAGTTTTGTGTGCTTGGGGGCCAATCACAGGACATTAGATATATGTAAAAGTTAAACCAGAAGAAGAATATCCACATTCCCTTCTACACTATCATATGCAAACACAATTTCAAGTTCCAAAGTAAATAATATACTTTCTAAATTAAAGCTATTTTCACTATTACTGGTGTGAGCAGAAGTAGGTTGTATTTCAAATTCATCTTCCTGAAAACAGTGATGATACACAACTGAAATAGTAATTTTTCTAGTATTTGCCGTAAGAAAATATAAAATAGTTTATTCCTAATATAAACTCAATATGCATTTATTTTTTAAAATCTTGTCTCAGAGAGCAGCTATTAATCTCTGACATAAGAGCTAACTAAAAAATCTAAAGTTTTGATTCAAATAGATACCACTATTTCCTCAGTATCTTTGTCACTTTTGTTTTAGTCTCTTTCTTGAAGGATAAGAGGATATCTGAAGTAGCTCTTACTGTTCTTTTTAATCACAGTGTGCAAAATGCTTTTTAATTCACAGCTGGTTTCACTGGGAGGGTGGGGAGGGGTGGGGGAGTAAGTCACAATCTTTCTGACCTTTTCATATTCACTATCCCCTCCAACTCCTTTGATTTGTGAGCTGCCTTCTTCAAGATTTCTTCAGGAATATCTGCCAGTTTGGCAACATTTAGCCCGTAACTCCTTGCAGAGACTCCTTTTGTTATTTGATAAAGAAAAGTGATAAATTCAGGACGTTCTTCATCTTCAGATCCTAAAAGAAATAAAGCCAAAATCAAAACCTCCTCTATGAGGTTAACAAAACTTAGTATACCAAAGACTAAAATAGCAAAGACTGTGGTCTTTCATTCATGCTTCTTGTGTGATTTATTCCACTGAAGAAATAGGGAAGAAGAATATTTCCATGAGACCACAAATGTTACCTACCCATTGTGAGACTGAAAAAAACCTTTACTATGCTTTTACCCAATGTCATAACAAGCAGACTGTGTGTGTACAACTTAGAATTTCTGTATGTTAAATTGATTAGTTATGCTGTAACCGGGATACTGCATCTCACATTTGCTGTGCAATGACAGAACAAAGGAAGTGTCAGTAAACCCACAACTAAGAAGACCATAACTGAAGCACTACAAAAAGTTTGCTGCCTGCCATGAAGCTAGGAGCCATAGAAAATGCTTGGGAAAAAACAATGATTAGGATGGTGGATCTTTTGCTATGAATTCTTTCTATTCCATGACAGTAAGATGGAAACATAAGAGCCATCATTATAAATAGGATGACTCTTTCCTTTTCCTCTTCAGACATCCTTGTTGCATCTCTGCACAATCTAGGCCTTGTGTAAAGAGCACAAAAACAATGGGGTTACTCACTGCCATTCATTCTTCTGTCTTAAAAATGTAGGGTTTTGGAAACAATGGAGATTGCCATAAATGATGACTCAAACTGACTGGATCTGAATGATACAAGCCAAAGATAGAAAAAAGCCCATGCCATAAAACTCACCTTAAATAAAACAATTAAAACATTAATATGTAAGGAGTTAAAGATACAGGCAGTGTAAGAAATACGGATGCATTGTTGCTTGCAGGCTGTGCTACTACACCTATTGTGATTTCTGCAGCAAAACAGTCAAGAATACATATGGCCTGAAGGTTCAGGCAGCTAACACTGAAAGCAGAAATGCTGAAGCAGAGCACTGAAACACAAAGTATGGGGTTTCACAGACACAACAGTTAAAGAATAGTAAGTACTGTATGTTGATAACATTTCAATTGACTGAGAGTATCAGAGACCAACAGTTAATGAACTGAACTCTGAGAGAAAAAGGACATGCTGATGCTCATGAGAGTGATGCTCTTAGCTGGGAACATCAGTGTGGCTAGGTAGCGCTCACCTAAACACAACACTACTTTGAACTACCTGCGCTCAAAGTTAACATACATTTCAGGGATCCCTGTTTCTAATACTAGGATTCTATTTGGCTCCCTCTAGGCCAAATCCTAAATTTTTAATTAACTCTCTGAAAAACATTTTAAAAGTGATAGATTATATATTTAAACACATTAAGTGGCAAATACTAAACTGTTTTTTTACAGTATTAAGAATTAATTAGGGGGGAAGTTAGTGGCAAATATCATGCCCATTCTTAAAATATTCTCAGAATGAGTCAGGGAAAAGACCATGCCTAGGCAAAGTGTGAAAACCAGAGTAAAAGCAGAATTATCAAGCACCTAACTAAACCTGATACATTAAGGGGAGGGAAAAAAAAAAAAGAAAAAGAAAAAAGTAGTAGTTTATATGGAGGGAAATCCTACATCAAAAATCTGTTATAAGTTTGGAAGCCACATGAGTCATGAGTAAGAGAGAGATCCAGTGCATAAACCATATGGGATTTTCAAAAGTCTTTTGACAAGAGTCAAAAAGCATCAAATGCTCTTCTGAAAATTAAGCAGCCATAGTCTAAAAGGCAGTCCGTTGCCTTTGTAAATAATTGGCTAAATGATAGGAAACAGGACGTAACAGTCAGTTCCTCAATTCTCACCAAGAAGGGTGATCATCACTGCAGTTAGAGTTGCTCAACACACCCATTATCAAACAAGAAAAAGAGCTAACCAGTAAGCTAATGAACTTTACTGAAAATACTACTTAAGAGCAACAGTGACAAGAAGAAACGCTGTAACCCGTCTGTTTGGTAAACCCAGAACTGAATGGGATTATGATAAACAAGAATTACACATGGCATAGAAAGAATGAACAGAAATTGTTCCTCTGCCTCTTCTAATTCAAGAACTGAGACCATCAGGTCAAGTTATATGTTTTAAGAGTTTGGAAACAAACAAGAGGTGGTTCTTCACACAGTGCTAAATTTTGGAGCATCTTGATGCAGTAGGATGAAGAGGCTAAAAGTACATAAAGATACTCAGGAAAACTAGACAACCTGATTAAAATGAAATCCACTGAAGATACTAAAAAACAGAAAACACATCTAGCTCCTGAAACCCCCAAAATAGCAAATGTTTGCAGACAGTCAGATCTTTTGGAGAAGGAGTTGCCGTATGTTTGATCCCTAGTCCCTTCTCACCTAATCCTTTGTATTTGGCTCCTGTAAAAAGTTGGGACACCGGGCTGGGTGAATCGTTTATCTGACCAAGCTCAGTAAGCCTTATATTTAATATTAAAGAGAAATGGCTGTTCAGTTTTCAAGCTCCCTCCAAATGTTTATTTAGACTGATACTCTAATGACTTTGGATGTACCACTTGCATGTTGAGTTTTAAATTAGTGCAACAATTTTAAAAATTCTGCTTATAGCTACAGTACCAGAATTTCAGAAGGATTTACTGTACCTTTTTGTTCAGCGCTTTCCTCCTCATTCACCAGGAAAGCCATGTGGTAATTGCCAACTTTGTCTGGATACACCTTTTCCAGCTCACAAACTGATGGATAGTGAGTGACAAACAGTGTCAGTGATTCCACCTACAACAATGTAATAAGGTACATAAGAAGGTTTGGCTTTTAATTTTTTAAAGAGAGTAACGCATCATATCCCTTTCTCTGAGTTTAGACATGCCACACTTCTACAAGGAAATGCATACCACGTCAATGTCAGCCTTCCAAAAAAAGGTTGAAAAAGCATTCGCAAGCATGTGTCAGATTGAACACTTACTTCTCTAATAAAATGTTCAAGTGTAGCATAAGCAATAGCAATTCCATCATGTGTGCTAGTTCCCCTTCCCAATTCATCCAAAATTACTAGTGATCTTGAAGTTGCTTTTCTTATTATCTCAGCAGTATCTGTCAGTTCTTCCATAAAGGTACTTCGGCCTTTGTAAATGTTGTCTGCTGCACCCATTCTGCATTGAAATATAAACCAGATCAATTTATTAAGTTCAAATAAATGCCACATAATGCTGGGGGGGGGAGGCGGAGGGGGAGGAAAGACAATTAAAACATTTTGGTATAAACCTCTTGTTGCTGCTCCAAGCAGAGCAGAAAAAACCAGGCAGAACATTCACCTTCTAGAACAAGCTACTGCTTAGGGAAAAAAGCAACGACAGCACATGGTCCAGATGTGAGCGTATTCTAAAAGACAGAAGGAACTACTCGTGTACCATTGAGTAAGGGCTTGCATGCATTCTCTGAGACAAAAGGGTATACTGACCCTATGGGCATCTGCGGGAGATTAGGCTGTAGGGACAGCAGAGAATTTTTCTGGGCCATCAGTAAGCTAGTCCCATTGTAAAACGACATACAATCTCAGCACCCCTTGTCAACTACAGGAATTGGAGGAAAAATAAGAGCTAGACAAAGGTGTTTCCTAGCATGTAATTCTTTCACTTTGACAAACAGCACCAGGCAGCCTGCTTTTCCTTTAAAAAGGATGCTGGGAATTCAGACCAGTCAGCTCACAAGAAGGATTCCAGCAAAGGTAGTGACGAAAATTAATTTTACTTTTTTATTGCTTCGTTTGGCTAGTCACAATGTGTATGCTTTTTAAACGCTAAGAACACCTGAAATCAGATACTAGCATTTCCATGTAGAGACAGAACAGACACCAGGGTATCTATGCATCCAAATAGACAGAGTGGTTAGTTTCTTCCACTGCAGTTTTCACCTCAGAAACCTGTTGGCAATTCACCCTGTTTTTTCTTTTATTTTGCATCTTTCCTTAACTATTCAATTAATACACTCTCTACCTGAAGAAAGAAAATTTCCTTTTTCCATATATACTTTTCAATTACACTAATCACGTTACAGTATCACTTCTGAGATAAGTTACGACTACTAAGACTAGGGTTGTAAAAACGCAGTTTTTCACTCTCATCAGCTAATAATATAGTAACATACAAGCCATGCTGATTAAAGGAAAACTTACTCACTGGCTTAGCATATTACATTTTCAATCGTAACAGCTGGCCACAACAGTATATAAAGCCAGTCAAAACCTTTAAAGAGAATGCCAGTATAGGTTTTTTTCTCTCTTTCGGTGCATCTGTAATACAATGGCTTCTGTTGCCTACAGAAGATAGCAAGATACTCATCATTTTATGAGGATCTTATGTTTCTAAAGAGAAACTGACTACCAATACCAAAAGCTAGCATCTGGACGCAGTAGAACCATGATTTCTATATATTCACTGTCTCCCACCCTGGAAATCTGGTATGGTGCCACACATATTGTCACAATATGCAAATTTTCAATTATAAATGAACTAATTTTGTTTGGAGATGCGCACTATGATACAACTGAGTGCTTTTATTTCATACAGTATGTGTTTACTCGTATACCTATACCTACTGTGTGTATGTAAACACACACACAGTAGGTATACTCCCACATACCCTGGAAGAAAGGTGATTTTGCACATAAGCTAATTAAACTTTACATGATTTTCACTGAATTAAATATATAATTCAGGATATTGAGGCATTGTGAAACTAACATTTTATTAAACAACTTACTACTGTAATAATTTTAAGTGCTGGGTAAGAACTATGAACATACTGCTTAATTTCTCAGTGTCCCCAGCACCAACCAGCACCTTTCCTAGTCTGGTTCAGCCGCACTGTGCTACTGTAAAATCAAACAATCCCCTTTTATCGCAATATTGCACAGATATACCGAGAACAATGTAACTTTGATCTATTTTTAACACTATTAACTGCATGAGAACAACAAATACTTTTTATGTCTGAACAATCTCTGGCTCCATAATGGGCAACTTTAACCTTAGTTTCTAACCTTAGGATTGTTAGTATTATTATTTTATCATTTTATTTGGCTTTTCATTGCAGAGACGGCATCTAACAGGCTATTTTGCACCTATGATTATACTTCGAGTTCTCAGTTCTATTTTTCTCTTGGATTGCATCATTTCCACAGAGCCCTCAAAACCATTTAGTCATTTTGCATCTGATTTGCATTCACAAAAATAATTTTCAGAACTTCCTCACTAAATGCTCAAGATACAAACAGAAATGAGTATCATCTTTCTCTTGTTGTTAACAACAGCTGCAACATAAGCCTTTCTTTCAAGCATCTTAAAACATTCAAATCCAACTCAAGCTTAGCTACAGATTAAAAAAATCATGTATTTTAAAATGACATAAAAACTCTTAAATGTCATCCTTTGGAAACAGAGTTGTCCTTTCTGCCGCTGTCCTTGACACTAGGAGAATCACACTTGTTTTTCAAGCCTATGTGATAAGCAGTATTATCTGAGGAACAAGAATAACTATTGTAATGTGGATGACTGCATCGATAAAACTAACACTTAACATGCAGCAAATCACTGCTCCTGAACTGTATGCTTTATTATTCCTGATACAAGAAAATTTGAGTCAAAACACCTATTGTTTAAACAATCCTTTTTGTTCAAATTTAACACAGCTTTACATGATTTTCACTGAATTAAATATGTAATTTAGGATACTGAATTAATATATTTAATTTAATTCATTACCACCACTCTTCTACATGATTCAGTGGTTTTCAATTTACATTTTAATGTAATTCTCTCCTAAATGTTTTTATACATCAAATCATCAAACTTTTTCCTTTAATATTCTGCCCACGAGAAGCGTGCAGACATCCAATGTGAAGAGTGCCTCTTTAAGTGCTGGCAAGAGATCCATCACTCCTCAGCAAATACAATTTGGCTGGAAACTACTTGTAATAATGTCTCTTTCTCAGCCAACCAAATTTCATAAAATTATAAACTCTTCATCCTATAATGTTCAACACATTAATTATGTAAAGAAAAAAAAAGTGGGGAGAGAAAAAGGAGTCATTTTCTCTTTTCAGTGCTAGGTTTCAAGTGGTGAAGATTCCTGTCTACAGCCTCGGAAAATGCAACAGGGAGGTAAGGGAGGTAATGTTTTCAGAAAGGTAAATTAGGTTTCTGGAGGATAAGTTAGGTGCTGTGCAGCAGTAGCTAGCTTTATGTAAACCAGATGGCACTACATGCTAAACCTGTATGTGGCTCCTTAGAGAAAAAGGAAGAGATTTCTTTATTCTGCAGTATTATTCCAGACTCGAATGCAAGCAGGAAATCTGGAGAAACCAGCAAGAAATCTGGAGAGGGGCACTGGACAAGGGCCTGTAGGGACAGGACGAGGGCAATGGCTTTAACCTGACAGAGGGGAGATTGAGATGGGAGATTGAGATGAGATCTTGGGCAGAAGTTCTTCCCTGTGAGGGTGGTGAGGCCCTGGCACAGGTTGCCCAGAGAAGCTGTGGCTGCCCCATCCCTGGCAGTGCTCAAGGCCAGGTTGGACACAGGGGCTTGGAGCAACCTGGTCTAGTGGAAGGTGTCAGGGGGTTGGAACTGGATGAGTTTTAAGGTCCCTTCCAGCCCAAACCAGTCTGTGATTCTATGAAATGGCTAGGTTTTTAACCTGCTCTGCTGAGTCAAGACATGCACACAGTACTGACCTTTTCCAATACAAATGTTTATAGAATCAGAATATAGAATGGTTAAAAATGAATGTGAAATCCAGAAGCTTCTAGATAAAGTTTTTTTCCATGCTACCTTTCAAAAGAAGTTGTCTAACATGCTGCTGTTAAGTTGCTTTGGTTATAAAATTTAAGAGCACTGTGTGGAACTCAGGTATGTTATTATTCTTTTATGTTAGTGTGAATCCCTCACATTGCTTGTGAAAATGACCAAGCAGCCCAAGAGCTCCCAGTAGCAGCAAAAACCAATCACATAGCAAATCACATAGCATCAAACAAATCCTAGAAAACAAGACTGCAGAACCATCCTATAAAGCCTTAGTTTCATTAAAGTCCTAGTTTATTGAATACTTAATGCTGAAAAAAACCCCTTAAATGAAATTTACAATTTTTAACTTGATTTTATAAATATGCATTGAATATAGAAGTTCGTCTAAAATACTTACTGGAGAAATCAAACGTAGTGCCTGTTACAGAAGAATAAACCTAATTAGCATAGCCTTTGCAGTTTTCAGGAGAAGCATTTAGGTTTCCAGATATGGTTTGCCTTCCAGATCTGAAGCCAGAATTCATCTCAGAATGTAGTCATAGTCAATTTATTTATTCATCAAGAGCAATTAACACTGAAAGAAAATTACTCTTTTCTATGAGACTATCTTAAGTGTAAGGTGCAGAGCACCTCGCTCTGAACACCACCAAAAAAGACATCCCTTCTGTGATTCAAAGAGAACACTGAGAAAAACACACAGTAAATTCATAATGTGACTTAACAATTCCGCTCACTCCCTCTCACAAAAAACCCTTCAAAATGTCATTCCAAGGATCACTGTATTTGAACAGGAGTTATTTAAATTAAAATAACTAGTTTACAGAAAGAAAGGCTTAGATGGGCTCCTGTCTTATAGTTTATGCCTTTTTGGTCATGAGACCGTTCCCTACAACATATTTTTGATAACAATGTATGGTTCATATTTTTAAAAAAGATTTCCTAACAACTGTTTTGCATCCTTTTATTTTTTGCAGAAAACATTCTTTACAGCTGAAGTTTCATCTGGTCTCTGCAGAAAACAGAAGTATGAGCCTTAACTGAAGACAAAGTTTATGAGAACAGAAAAACTTGTTATTGCTCCTGCCATTAAGGGAAGAACACAAGCGCAATTTCATTTCAAAACTTTGGTTTTCTCCCACTGAACTGAGTTATTGAATGTCTATTAAGCACCTAGCAAACAACACTTAGAGACTTCACAGGTTAAAAATAAAAAGTAGTTTGCAAATTGTTCTGCCAAGAAAATGAAAATGGGCATCCTAAAAGAAGGTCTGGCAGGCTGACTACTGCATGTCATCTCCCACGGAGGCCCCAGGAATCCTAATACCTGTAACCAGAACAATTATTCAGTTTTACTCACAAAACCAATTTGAAACCCTGTGTATTTTAGAAACATTGGGACTGATAATAAGAATTTCACAGTGTTTAGTAAAAAGTAGCCCAACTGGGATACTGTAACTTCTGGCCACTTTCCACATGCAATGGAAATTTATCAAGTAATTCTTTAGAAGAGAGCATCTGCAAATTTATAACAGTTCACTGGCAAGAAATTAATGCTTCACACTCCCCCACAGAGTACTAGTAAATCATTTACTTCATTTCCATCAAGCTCTTACTGATTCAAACCCAAAACTGTCAACAAGAAAAATAATTTACAGAAACTGCAATTACAGAATTTGAAAAAAACACTCCTCTTTTCCTAAGTATGACAGAAAGCATTGCTATCAGGGTAGTTATTAATTCTGCATTATTCATGGACAACTTCTAAAAAGTAAATATGTGCAAAGTTACGTGGATGACTATGACAGGAAATCGGAAGGTGCTCGTGGTACTAACCTATTTACAGTAAACAGGCACACATGGGCTCAACCATTTCTACAACTCCTTATTTGCAAATTTTAAATGAAGAAATACCGATGGCACATCACCCAGTTTAGAAGAACAGTTGTTGAAAAGCCTGACAGAATGCAATACACATTTAATGTAAAATACATTTTTATTTTGTAAATTATTGTAGATGTGATATTCTTAGTCACCAAGAAATTAACAATACTAGTAAAATCTAAAATCACTAGAGATACATACTTTGCATTATCCTGGAAAGAAAATCAAGTCCAAAGCAATTTTAACACTTGTGGTGGTTTTTACCTTTTTCTTCCCCCCGCTATCACTAGGTAATTGAAATAGCCAGAATAAGTAATTACTTAAATCCTTATTACCTTATAGACCTGGCAAACAGAGGCATGCTGCACACATGAGCACCCCAGTATATTAAAAGCAACGTATCTAACAGGATTAGCTTCTAAGATGTGAACTGCATTGATCTTTTTGCTGAAAACCGGAAGAAAGAAAAAAGCATCCCTGGATTGCAATGAACACTCAGTATTTTGAAAGCTTCACCTTGACTGATAGAACAGGTAGGACTGAGTTCAGAAGACAAAATATGACTCTAGTCAACACAGTCACAGAGTGACAACAAGTTACCGATATCTCTCATTCCTAATGCTGTAGAAGACAACAGAAGTTCAGTTTTTCTTCCAAAAGTTTATGTAACATTAATTAGTGAAGAAAGCTCTTTCCTGAAATTCAGCAGTGATACCCTCAGTAATGTTAGAACTCCTTAAATATACTTGCTACATCACACAGAGCAAATACCTCATTCACTGTTAAAATAATACAGCAGATTTCTAGTTAATTCTGAATTTTTCCATTGTATTTTAAAACTGGGTGAGTCCAAGTGCCCTTTCTGCACCCCACATTACTCACAACCCTACAGCAGCTGGCTGTCAGAAGGCTGAGCTCTCACAGGAGTGGGGTGTCCTGTAGCAGAACAAGGACACAACAGAAATAGCTTAAATTCCACATTCAGACACACAAAGAATTTTGTACCTACTGTATCGACAGATTGCTTTCCACAGGTCCATCAGCTTTTACACTTACTTAAACACGTTTCTACCCTGATTTCTCTGCACGAAACCATTAACACATTAATAAATGTTACTGATCAACAAGAGAAAGAACAGATTAAGAGTACAATAATTTTGCTGAAGGATAAATTATAAGTGTAGATATTCAAATTAGGGTATTTATTTGTGAGCCATTAATGTTAGCCTGAAGAAGCTGAGAAAAATGAAGACAAAGCAAAGTCCAACCCTAAAATATGCACAGGTTTACACTTACTGCTCTGGGATTCCAGTGAGGGAACTCAAGGTAATTAAGTTAATGTGCATATGCAGCTGAAGGATTGAGGCCAAGGGGGATTAAAAAGCAGAAACTATAGCAACAGACTAGGGACAATAGCTGAAGCATTCAGCCCAAGTGAACTTTTCCCCTTTAAACCTGTGGATGCTACAGAAAATCCAGTTTAAACTGTGACTGAGTTAAATCGTAGCATGGAAGAATTTTAGAAAGGTAAGTACCACTACTCAGTGTTAAGAGTTAACTTTGCTGTAAAATAGCTTGTCAGCCTCTTAGGCAAATTCTGCCACCCCCGTTTGGGGAAAGCTTTTCAATCCCTTTCAGGAATACTGCAATATGCAGCAGAAATTGTTTTATAAATCTCATTGTATATACAAATAACTGTCTTTTATTGACTTAAATGAATTTTTCAAGCCTGATTTAAAACTCTGCAAGCAAACCAGTTTCTTGCATTTACAGATATTATTGAGTGCCATGTAAATAAACCAAAGACTGTTTTGTTAAATATTATTACAGGTATACAAGATTAACCTAACACTGCAGATACATGTTACTATGAAATGAACAAACATATGAAACTAAATTAGCCACCAATAAATGCATAGCGCAGCTTAATTTATTTCTACAGAGCTACAGAACACTGTCAGGAAGAGTGACAGTTCAAATGTACTGTGACGTGTCCAGCACAGAAAACAGAAAACCAGAATAGAATAATTTTCAATTTATCAACACTAACTACAACTTTTACTTATTCTTTTATTTTTCAAAAAGAACATCTCCATGTGATTAAAAATAGGCGCAATGAACTTAATAAACCACCCTTGTCTTCCCCTGAAAACAGGGAATAATTCACTCCAGAGGTGTAATTATAGGACTGTAAGCATAACTTGAGAGGCTTAAGTAATTTTTGTTATTCTGGCAATAAACACAAATACAATTAAGCAAGAACAAAATGAAACAAATTACCCTGCCATAAAAAAGTAATATTTCTGAAAATTACTTTTGGGTTCCTGACAGCTATCAAGTTTCTATTTGTCTGACTGGCATTGCTTCTTTCTATAGCAATACAAACAACACTCTTT
>NW_009939871.1:46605-58133 GCF_000696875.1 Nestor notabilis
TAAAAAATTCTCATGTGGACTTGCAAGTCACTTGGGATTGCTTTGTATGAATGGTTCCCTACTTTTCTGCCATAAGCACACTATACAATGTGTGTATATATATAATACAAACAAAGATGTGAAAAAAGACCTTTGCATTTAGATTTTCTGATCCTCGTCTTTCAGAGTCTAACTGCACAGGTAAATTGAGAGAAGCTATGGGGTTTTTTGAAGGAAGATCTGAATGACTTAAGTTTAACATTTATTTTCAGGTGTAAATAACTAAAAAAAAAACCCAAACCAAAACACCCCAAACCTCCCCTCTCCCACCCCAAAAAAAACCAACCCAAAACCACCTCCAAAACCAAAACCAAAAAACACAATACAAAACCAACCAAAACTCAACAAAAGAACCCCAAACAAACAAAACCTAACAAGGCATCAACCAAAGTTCTGGCCAGAAACAGGTAACATACAGACAAGCTGCTCTGCTGAGAGATACTCCTCCAGTTTCTCTTCAGCATTCAATCTCCTGGTGATTTCTGTATTACACAAGACACCTCCAAACTGCCCTGCCAAACACTGCTGTCACCTCAAGACTAGAATTTCATAGCCTAGTTTTTTATGATAAAGGTATGAAGAAGCTGACTAGCTGAATCTTCATGCCAGGTTTTGTGATTTAACTGATATTTCTGGGACAGGCAGGAAGACTAATCTTCATAATCCTACTCTGTAAGCCTTAAAGAAATCGATAAAGCTTAATAAAAGAATAAATAGAAGCAAGGAATTTTGTAGTTTGATAGCTGGTCTTTTGACTTAACAACAAAGCTTGCATGTGATAAAAAAATGAGAGGGTAGTGCTGTTCTTGCAATATACTGAAGACTTTATCATAATGGGTAACTTATTATTGCCAAGTATGTGAATGCACAAAACCCATGCCAGTCCAGCCCAATTATCTGACTAATTTTGGAAACTGTGGCCAGCACAAGAATTCAGAAAAATCATAACAGTAATGACACAGGGGAAAAGATCAGTGAAGGATTTTTCAGCAGATTAAAAAACAAAACCAGAAAAAACCCTCTCGTGTATAATTCCAAGTATAGTGCATTTTAACATTTATTACAAAACAACATCAGTGTAGATCCCTCAAAGGGTGAAAAGCAATACCATGGAACTCTGCTTATAGAATATGAACTAACACAGGACAGGCCCGTTTAAGACATAGAAGCTCTTCAGTCTTACCTGCACACTAGCAACTGCTTTAAAAACTCATCAGTGTGCTGCCCCCCCAGCCATCACAGTTAAATACAGAGTAGCTTCAGATGGAGGATGTCCATTTCTTTATTGAATTGAAATCAGTTCGTAGGTAAAGACTTCTAATGAAGAACACCTCTATAGCTTTTTCAAGCAGTGAGTTCCTGGGCAGTCTCTTCACTTAGCCATGAACTCAGCAATGCATAAGCAGCAAAGAATCTAACAAGCTGCATTCTCGTCATAAACTGCTCTCTTTTCAACCTTAGTTTGCCTACTGCTGTGCACACAGCACCATTTCTGAAGACAAGCTCTAAAATAATAGAGCTGGTTACTTTTTATTTTAAATACAAAAAAATTTTGCCCTCTGTCCTGCTCCTGTGCACCTCCCTCCTACTGATCAACCAGTAAAAGTGGAATGAAATTAAGTGCAATGTTATTTGCCTCATTACAAAAAGCTGGTAAGTTGGGGTTTTTTTGCCATCAGTAGTTAGATCAAAGGAACATGCATTTCCATTAGTATTTATACGCACTATTCTGTTTTCAAATTATTTACCTCATATTTAAATTTATTGTGAAAAGCACCTTCCACTCAGTTTCTGTTCTGACAGAAACATTCTCTTTTTCCTGTTTCACATACCACTCCATCATGTTCTTTCCGATTTTCTCTTGACTTCTTATAAAATGTACCCTTAACTAGCTTCGGAACTTTTTAGTCTGTTAAAAGTAAATCATGCAATTTTAAGTACCTTTCAAATTCTAGTGATGGTCACATCCCAATGTAGCACAGAAAAAAATAAATACAAACATCCAAAATTGACTGCCCAAATGTTTGCAGGTGTTAACACAGTATTTGCTTTCCATCACGTTTTTAATCATACTAAAATCTGTAATGATGCCACAAATACTTAATATTTTATCCAGTTAAAAAGAAAAGCGTTTGTCTAGAGGTTGTCTACTAGTTTCTTTCAACTCAACACAGTCTGACAAAACAGTAATACGAGTTTGTCAAGCTGTCAGAATTAAATAGCTGTTAAAAGTATTTAGGGAGGTAACATCCATAATGTAACTATTGTAAAACCCAACCTTTTTGAAAGCAAATTCCACCATGTAGAGCTCAGACAAACAGACATTCTGAATAAAACATGCAGAAGAAAGCATTGTGGCATGTTAATGCACAGTCTTTAAAGAAATATGGATTGGTACGATTTTTCTTTTTCACACACACTCGGCAGAAACAGAGATACCTGCAGTCCTCGCAGGTGTAATGGGAAACAGGCAAAGCAGTCCATACATCCTTCAATCTCGCACAAGCCCACTGAAGTGCAGCCAACACACATTCCCCTATTTTCCGGCCCATAAATTCTCTTTTTATGTGACAACAATCAAGTCGGAGAAATAATACGAGTGAAGGGATTCATGATGGCTGTAGTAACTCACACAAGAAGTGTCACTTTGGGATACCTTTTGTCTTCCATCTCCATGGATCCAATTGCATGTGTTTGATGAGTCTTTTTGCCCATAGAATGACAGAAATGAGGAGTGCCAGTCCCATCAGTCAAGCAGGCATTCTAAACACTGCTTTTTTCAATGTAACATCAAGTTCTCTCCTGTGTGAGTGTGCAACACTCACAAACTTAAGCGGAATGGGCCACATTTTAGCTTTGGGGATTTCAGGATGAGTTAAAGATACCACCTAAGCAGGCAGCAAGGGAAGTACAACCACCAGCTGACAGAACAATATGACACATTCAGTTACCCACTTAAAGGACTCTGTTATGAAATGTCTCGGCCTTTAAAGCAGCTTCCTACTGACAAAAAGAAACTTAATCTCATCAGTGTTAAGCCAGGCATACGTGTAAATAATGCCATTTCTTCTTTAAACTGGAATGTATAATGTAAGTTGATTGGCTAACTTGTGCAAAGGGTTCAAAGAAGGCACAGTCACTTTGCACAAAGAACTGAAAAGATAGAAGGAGCTTGTTTTCCTTGCACCTATTAGAATAGGAAGAAGGATTATCTGGTGGGCATTGCCGGGGTGCCTCTAAGACATAGTGCCACTCTGCTACAAGCAAGCAGGTTCAACTGGGATAAGAAAGCCAGGCTGGAGTGTTGTGCTGGTCTGGGAGTGATCAGGTGGTACCTTGCTCACTGACATTCCAATGGCTAACAGAGTAGTGCATGCACCCTTTTCAAGGATGTTTTGGTAGACTCTGGAAAGACTGGGCAGGTGATGGGGTGAGTGGAGTCTCCTAATCTGTATCACCACAGACAACAGCTGTGAGGACATAGCTGATACTCACATAGCTAGGTCCTCAAATGCAGTTCCCAATAGCAGGAGCTAATCTTCAGTTGGCAGGTCTGCAGTTCTCTCAGTAGCACTATGATCCTTCTAGCCATCAGAATTCCTTCTCTTTACTGAAGCCAGTGATCAACCCAGACTCAACACTTCTTGGTGGCTGGAATTGGATCTTGGCTGCTAGTCTTGAAACAAAATGACCCAACTAAGGCCAGTGCCAAGGGGGAAATTCCTGCATTATTTCAGTGTTAGATGAGGGTGGTAGTTTTTGATCAGTGTAGAAAACATCCTTTCCTTTCTTCTGCTTCATCCCTCTCCTTATAGACCCAAAGATCACAAAACCTGAGAAGCAGTTTCCTGCATGTGAAGGCCAGTGAGGATAGGTCTGTGAGCTCAGACCCCAGTGAGCTGGGGTTTGAACTCGGCCTTCAAATACACCTTCAAGAAGCATAGCCTACACCTGACGCTCTCTTTTGGTTTCCACATCTGGCAATGCAAGCAGACCATATGCACGCTGGGGACACACACAAGTACCTCAGCAGGACACAGGTTCTACTGAATCAATTAGTCATGTCAGGTCACTGTATGATGGCAGCAAATTAGAAGTCAGAGTGCCTAATTTATATGGCTCTGCAACTTTCTCATGTCAAACACATGTGTAAGGATCAGCTGTCTGAAGATTTCTCCACTCTAGTTTTAGTTGAATGAGCAGCTATTATTCAAATTCAAAATCATTTTACAAGGAGGACAGACAAGCAAGAAAATACCAAGCCAGCTATATAACTGGAACCCTGGAACAGACAGTTGAGAATTCCACTTGTGGCCAGGATTATCTGAAGGACCCTGTCTACAGACATGTAATACAAGTCTTGGGAACAAAACTATCGCTCCCTAGTCAAGGTGAGCAACACCACAACACAACATCTTCAAATATACAGTGGAGTTTGAACTGAGTATTTCCCAACTATAGACTCAGCAATGAGGAGTGCCCTCCATGTTAAAAATACATTTAAGTCATCTGTCACAGGGATAAAATGTAGGGCAGGGTTCTGTACACCTCAGTACAGATTGTGTGATGCGCAGAGGTTGTACCAAGACAACTGCCTTGAAGTGCAAGCAACTGCATGTTCTACGTAAATTGAAAGATTAAATGACTGCTTAGTTAGGCAACCTACCACTATCCTGTTAACCTGTATTGCCAAACTCCTGCATCCCTCTGTTTCCCTAATATACCCTCTTGGACAACTTAAACTCTATTTCTTTGCCATCATAAGGATTAAAGACATGCTGGGAATCTGTAAGCAGTGAGATAACTTTCTGAGAGAGACAGTGTGCATGAGAGGATAATCTACATGCATCGTATCGATGCTTCTATTTATTCCTTTAACCTTTAAGCATGCAGGACATAACTTGCAAAAGGCAGTTTTCAAATGCAGTCAAAGCACAGTGTGTTGTATTAGTTCAGTCAACTGATGCTCCACCTTTTAACAGTATGCTCAATGTGGCTGATAGTGTAAAACCTCACTGGAAGATGTATGTCACTATAGTGTGACTGTGCAGGTTTACTTCTGACCACTAAAATAAGTGAAATAGCTTTAATTTAACACAAGAAGAGAAAGCCAAGAGGGTAGGTGTTCTAGAAAGGAAATTCTCCTTTGTCTCTTTACCATCACCTAGAGTTGGTAGGAGTTGGTCTCCTTCACAGTATTCTTTCTCACGGTAGCTTGTGATTTCAATAAATTGATTCTCAGGGTCTTGAATACAATGAATTTGGTAATTTGAACCATTAATTAGCTTCCTTATTTGAACATATTTCACCTTCCAATTGTTATAGAATTCTCTCTCAATTTTGAAGCTCAATTTTTAGCTCATGAAGAGCTACTGGTGACCTACTGTAAGTATGCTGAAGTTTTCTAGCTCTAAGAAATTACATCAGTATTTTATGTGAGATGTCTTTAAAGGTCAGCTTTCTTCAGCAGCTAAACATCACCTCTTCTGAACACATGATTAGGCCAACAGAATTTGTTCCATTTACTCCTCTATGTATGTGTTTCCACACTTTCTACATAACACAGAGAAACAATATATTCATTTCCATGTCTGAATAACTATATTAGAATTAATGCAAATCGAAGGTAAATTTAATGCAAAAATTGAACCCATTTACTGCAAGTAGAAGCTTGGATAGGAATTTTCAAACATCAGAGAATTTAATACTCAAATCCCATTAAAAGTCAATACAGATTGGGTGCTGACCTTTCCAAAACTCTTCTAAAATTTTTAAATATAACAGCACTGACAAGACTAATTTCTTTAAGCAAAAAGGTTCATGAAAACATTATCCCTTATTGGAGAAGGAAAACAAAAAGAAGGAGAAAAATATAAGCCAGCAAAACATCCTCAAAATATTGTGTACTCCCTCCATATTGCGTAATTGCGCACAGCATCCCAGTACTTCATATCTAGGTTTAGTGGCATTATGCAGTGGAAGACTCCCCCTTTCCTCTCTTTACAATGAAGTTACCAACACCACTCTGAAATGTTTGACTAGCCTTAGCGCTCTATTGTGCCTATACACCCAGTAATGAAGGTGAATCATTCCTATTTTCACTGTATGAGTAAGCAATACAAATACAATTCCTTTTGCTTTTTTAAAAAACATTTAATATAATGCAGAATTTAAAGTCAATTAAGAGAAGCTGTAATACATAAATACTAGACATATCTGAAGGAATAACCATAGTAGCAACCTTTCAATTTCCATGGAAACCCTACTTTAGAATACAAGATACAAATCCTAGATGAATGTTAATCTCTTAAACCTATGTAAATTCACACTTAGGAGATGCAGTCTACAAACAAAAAAGAGACTGCAGCATAAAGCGCCAATATTAAAAAAAATTTAGCAAGCAGCAGAACTGCTGGTGCTCCTGATGCACAGAACTCCTCACAGAGTCAGCCTGTAAAGCATCCCTCACAGCAGGGATGCTATGCTAATAGCAGCACCTAGAAAACAACACACCATGTCAGTGATGAAAATAACTTGGAAACTGACATCTACCCGTGAAATGTTTTTAAAGGATTAAAAATATACCAAAGTTATCCACAAAATAATCTCATTTTCCAGCACGACACTTTTGGCCTGTGGTGGCGGTGCAGAAAGAAGGTCTGCATAGCTGTTATCCTATTAAAAAAACCACACAGAAACAACAAACCAAACCAAACAAAAACAACCCCCAAAACAAAACATGGAAGAAAATAAAACAAAAAATCAAAACTTGGACCTAGTTAAGGGAAAATCTCTGATCCATTCAAGCTCATTCTGTACCAAAGGAAAGTTCTTGGCAAAAGCTAAGGCTTTAGAAATTAAGGACACAATGTAGGACATACTATGTGGCAGCTGAATTAATTGTTTCTTTCCTCCAACCACGAATTAAAAACTAGTACAAGCATAACTTCCTAAAGCTAAGAAATACCCTGAATATAACACCAGGTTAACCTGGTCTGGCAGACTTGCATACTTTTAAAGACCTTTCCCAGAACCTTGGAAAAAAAAAAAAAAACAAAAAAACACTCAAAACCACACACATACACAAAACCAACAACAACAAAAAAAAAATACAAAAAAACTCCCATCCAACTCAAAAAACCCTAACACACCAGAAGTGCCTACTTCCTGGATAGTCTCTGTACACCTCTGAGATGCAGAACCTGGTAAGCTACTCCTTTCTCCTTTTCCAGTCAGGGAGGGTGAAGTTCATGATTTGGAGATGATGAAAATGAAGCAGCAGTTAGGCAAAGACTAGAGAAGACCACTTTGTGGCTACTGACAGCAGGACAGAAATGACCACTAACAATCTGGGGAGTATGAATGTCATGACTTGGATATGTGGAGCAAGGAAAGGCAAAGAAAGCCCCTAGACTCCACGGGCTGAAGCAAAATCATGATGCAAGTATCCTCTTGGACATTTGTACTGGAATGAAAGCTACAGCTGGGTCAAGATCTAATATTCTGTGGACCATTGCAAATAGCTAATGCCTGTCCCAGCAGTGCAACTGATTCCCTGAAATCACACTACATGGAAGACAGAAGTTTAAACAGATGCACAGCCAAGCAGTTCCACTGATAATCATTTACAAATTGAAATCCTGGCTTTCTGAAGGAAAACAATAAACAAACTCAGGGTTTTTGTTTGTTTGTTTGGTTTTTTTCCTCCTGTTAATCTTTTAACTAATGCATGACTACTACTACTCAATAATACATTTTCAGTATCTTCTTGATTAATATTGAGCCAATTAGTTGACTCTTAATTGCCAGTACAATGACAAGAATTTAAGTAAGTCTTTAGTATATTCATCTGGTGTTTGACACATTTCAGAGGAAATGAAGAATGGCGTATCCAGCTGAGCTTCCAAAGCTAATTTAGATGGGTGTGGAATCAATCTCCTGTGTCAGAATCTGACTGGGCTCCAAATTATATGGTGTGAAACCTCACAGCCAGTAACATACTTCGCCTTAAATCTAAAAACCTAAGTTTTACCTTCAACCACTACCTTATCAGAACAGATGCAAAAAATGTATAATGTAGAGGAAATCCAAGTGGAATCAGAGAAATACACTGGGGAACAGGTGGAACTCAGATCTATTTATTTCTAGATTTTCATGCTGTAGTTTTCATTTTTCTGCAGAAATGTTGCAATGACAACTGAATAAAAGCAGAGGAGAGTGGATACTAAGCTTAAGAGTAACAGACTTATGCACCTATATTTAGAAATGAAGATGATGTGAACACAAGTGCTCTAAGTTCACCTACAACACACACACAAAGACAAAAATAATCTTCAATTTGTTCATAATGCTGTAGTGTTTCTTTCTGTAAAGTAAATCAAATCTTCTTTATCTCCATGTTCCTTGTGAAATGCTCATCCAATCAACCAGTTAACTACTTTCAACACAAGGGTAGGGGGTAAAAAAAAAACACTTTGAATTTTCAGCTCAAATTAATTTTGGAAAGATAATACAAATTATTTTCTACGTTGTTCAACTGCTTAGCAGTCAGCACTGAACTACATCAAAGCATGATTTCATTCATTTTTATCATGACACAAGTGTGGCATAAGAATACAATATCTTTACATGATGAAGCAATCCCAGATGAGCAGTATTTAAAATTCTCTTCAGAGTTAAAAGTTAACTCTGACATGCACACTGCCATCACTAGAATTTCAGGAAAGGTAATTCTGCAACAGATACACATTTGTTGTGAAGCTTATAACTGTAAGCAATTATCTATCTCAAATAGCATCACTAACACAGAACTATTGCTAATTAACAAACAGATTAAAGAAACATGGGAAAAAATAGATTAATAATTCTTGGTAATATGAGATAATAAAATATGAAAGTTTGGCTGTACTGATAATCTTTAAAAATCACTGAGTTTTTCACTGCCTTAAAAATGAGAGTGAGTGAAATTAACTGCCATATTAATTCTTTAAAAGAGCAAAGTATGTTCAAGACTGCTAGTAGAGGAAGGATAGCAAGCATAGAACATATGCAGCCCCAAATTCTCAGTCTCAAATACTGTGAGCATACACAACTGTACTGCACAGCAGAAATTGTGACATGATTTTCAAAGGTGACAGCATTTATTTTAGGAGAAGCATCACTTGGCTATCACCCAGCAGAATAAAGTTGGCTGAGATGTCCATTCAGGCAGATTAAGTTAGATATCTGGATCTTAATCAAGACAGACACATTAACATTCTTATCCTTTAAAGATTCAAAGATCCAAAACCAAGTACTATGCTTATGAGAAAATCAAACTCAAAACCTAACAACCAATGCATGTATTTAAAGTGAAAAAGGAAACTTCAAGTATAAATGAAAAATTCTGTTCTTGGAAGTGCTCAAGACCAGGCTGGATGGGACTTGGCGCAACCTGGAACTAGGTAAGTTTTAAGGTCCCTCCCAACTCAAACCAGTCCTTTACACTCTGACGAAAAATGAAATTATACTTTGTATACACACACACACAGCCTGTCACAATAATGTTTTCATAAACATACAGCAAGTTTTGAAAGATTACCTGGTAAAAATACCATCCACAACACCAACTGTTGCCTCCTCTGCAGGAACATAAGAACCAATCTGTGCCATGACTGTGATCAATGCAACTTGCTTTATATAGGAGCTCTTTCCTCCCATGTTGGGTCCAGTTATTATCATGACCCTTTCACCATCTCCCTGGAAACATAAAACAGTGGTCAAATATATTGTCCAGCACCTGGTGCTTCTTTAAGAAAGTATGTTGTGTGTACATGCTTAGAGGTACACAGGACAAGTCCTTAGGATTAAACATTCTGTTTCTAGGTGAACAGCCTGCTTCATTCTTGGAGTTCATCACATTCACAGTTCAATATATTATGAAGTCTCAGGTGGATAAATCTTCCCAAGACCTTCTAGGCTACTGAGACAGAAGCATCAACTTTTATTACTCTTCAGCAAAATGCACAGTGAGGGGGAATCTTCCCTTTCTCCATCAAGGAGCCAAGAAAGCATTCCAACAATTCTCTGTGCCATTTTCTTTGGAGAAAGGGAGAAATGCATCAGCTTTTAGCGTAGCCAGTACTGTCCTTATTTGGTTGCGATCTGGATTCCTCTAGTTCTCACTGCCAAATGGGTAGATCCGGCAGACAACGATATGACCTAGATTTTACACCCATTCATAATTGCTTGCCTTGGTACAACATAAGCATATCAAGACATTGCTGAGTTTGGCAGTATTTGACTGCAACACAGATACTGTGAATGGACTGTATCCAATCTCTGATTGATCAGTGTACCTAACCACCGAAATCCTATGGAAAATAAAATGAGATGCAAGAGCTCATCTCAGCTCTAAGACTCCCAGCAATATTGCTACCTGTCTGTGGCTCCAGAATAAAACTCTGTGCAAGCCAATTGCTAATACAAAATTAAAACTCACCAATGAATCTATAAAGATTTCTCATAGCCTAACTCAAGACTAGGAAATTAAGTTATGCAAGGACTTTTGGCAATTATGCTTTTCCTTTCTACTGGGTACATACAATGAAATTCAACAATTTGATGAACTAACCAAAAACCAGCATATTCCATTGCCCCATGGGAGGGGCACGGAAGTAAGGACAAGCTGTGCATAATGAACATTAGCCACACTACTTAGGAATTTTGGAACTGATTAAGCATTGTGACAACAAGAAGAACAAAATCTTCACAGAATAAACATCACAATCTTTATAGATCTACTTTTTGATAGAGATTTCATTTTGTTAATAAGGAGGTTAATAAAACTCATAAAGGACTGTCACATGTCATGATCCCAATCACACAGAAGATACATGCAATCAGTATTTATTATAGGTAAAAAGCTGTTCAGCTTTTGTGGAGGAAACCCCATCTATGTGGAATTCAGAATAAAGCCAAAATCCAGAAAATGCCATTATCAGAAGTAAAGGATGGACATACTAAAATGCATATGACTTTATAGGAGCAAAATACGTAACAATTTAGTCTCTAAGGTACAGTTTCAATACTGCTACTAAAACTTTGTCAGGGCCACCACTGGGCTCAACACAACAGAATTTATAGATATTTAAAACCAGAATGAGTTCATTTGTTGGATTCCACAGATTTCATGCATGTGTCTGATATCCCTCTAGGGTCCCTCCAACCATGTTGTGAGGCTGGTGGCTGGTTTGCAAAACCAGCTTTCAAAAAGAACATATGTTGTAACATCAGACCACAAAGCCCATCTGCCCTTAGAACTGCATACAAACATAAGCTAATCTACATTTATGGCTGAAGTTAAAAGTACTAAATGAATCCATGAGTGTCTGGGGAGGAGAGGGCGAATGGAGAAATGTTTATTTCAGGGCACTGCAAGAAAGCTTTTCCTGAAGTTAGATAATCAGCATTTCAGCTGAAAACACGACAAAAGATCCATTTTCCTGCTG
>NW_009939871.1:58164-89266 GCF_000696875.1 Nestor notabilis
TCAAACTCATCTGTTCAAAAAAGAGGCATTTTAATAAACTGGGTTCTCACCCACCTCTCTCAAAAAACAGAGAACTCAAACCAACAGTAGTGGCAAGAGTGATTCTACCACGATCACTTGATTTTGTAATATTCAGTATTTAGAAAGCCAATATAAGAATGGGACTAAGAGGGGAAAGTGCATGATGATTACTGAATGAAGTGCTAAATTTTTGTAAGTGCCATCTGCCGCTTGTTTGGAGTTGACAAATAATTTTGAAAACATTCCCTGAAGTATTGCACAATAGCTGTATCATTGTGCAGGATGGAACAGCATTTAAAAATACTTCCTAAGAAATACATACAAATCTGAATGGTGTTGATCACAGCAATACTCCTCACTGACATGTTTCATACTTTTTCTATATTTACTGTATGAAAAGGCATTTATGTATTCACAGTTAAGTTGTAAGCCTATCTTTTACATGTATTAAGAACAGATGTGTAATATTTCAAAAAATATATAGACAGGTAAATATTTAACAAAAAATGTCAAAAGGACATGTAACTTAAAGGACAGATTCTATTTCTTTAGAGGAAAAAAGGAGGAAACAAACTAAAATATGTTTATCAGAAGCAGATTATGTGAAATAAAATACAGCAGTGTTTCCTACATACCTGAATTGCATATTTGTAGCAATTTTAGGTAATTTATGTCATACAATTTGGGTAACATTGCATAGAAAATGTTAAGAAGCAGCACCCCCACTTTCTCTGACTTATTGACAACAATTCCAAGTAAATAATGGTATTACTACTTCTCAATATGGTTATTGCAGAAAATAAGTCAGAGGGAGACTTGTAGACTGCAAGCTATACTTTACAGAGGGAGAACTTTATCATATGTTAATATGAAAGCCTTCTTACAACTAATGTGCAGGCTACAGAGTGTGTACTTGATGCTATATAGTGAAGAGTCAGAGCTCCAAACCTGCTTTGTCAGAGTAAGACAGGCTGTATGAAATTAATACTTCCGGTAAGAAAGGAAAACACAAAGTAGGTAAATATCTGAAAAAAAAAATCTGAGCTTTCTGAGAATTAATTTGGAAAACTGAGCCTGTAACATGTTACACAGAGACTTCAGTTAGAAAACTCAACCGTGTAGATGAGGCCCTCAGTGACAAGGTTTAGTGGTGGTCTTGGCAGTCCTGGGGTAATGGTTGGACTTGATCTTAAAAGTCTTTTCCAACCTAGTTGATTCCATGATTCTCAATTGTTGCTATTTTCTACATTAAAAAAACTCCACAAATCTGAGATAAAGTTATGACAAAATACAGAATCCTTCTGACAAAGCTGTTAAAAAAACTGTGGTAGCGTTTATTTTTTTAATAAACATTTAAACTTTCATTTCCCTGACTTTGAGATCACTTTTCTTTATACCATTAAGATGGAACAAGATTATAAAGAGAGCATCTGGCTGTAAGACATCAGAAAACGGACAAAACAGTTGTGGTCACATCTAGCTATCTTTCTCTGAATTGCAACCAAGCAAACAGTTGTATGAATAAATTATTTATCTTAACTTCCTGGCAAGAAGCAAATCCCAGATTCCTTCCCTTGAATGACCTGAAGTTCCTGCCCTTGAATGATCTGAGCACCTCCCATATGAAGACAGGCTGAGAAAGTTGGGGCTGTTCAGCCTGGAGAAGAGAAGCTGCGTGGAGACCTCATAGCAGCCTTCCAATATCTGAAGGAGGACTACAAGGATGCTGGAGAGAGACTCTTCATTAGGGACCGTAGTGGTAGGACAAGGGGTAATGGGTTTAAACTTAAACAGGGGAAGTTTAGATTAGATATAAGGAAGAAGTTCTTCACAGTGAGGGTGGTGAGGCACTGGAATGGGTTGCCCAAGGAAGTGGTGAATACTCCAACCCTGGTGGTGTTCAAGGCCAGATTGGACAGAGCCTTGGGCAACATAGTTTAGTGTGTGGTGTCCCTGCTCATGGCAGGGGGGTTGGAACTAGATGATCTCAAGGTCCTTTCCAACCCTAACTATTCTATGACTCTGTGAAATGGTATCAGTACTTACTGAGAGGTTAGTGGTATTTGGAACATACTGATCCTGTTCTCCCAGCAATGCATCAATCACAGGGTGCCTCCCATTTTTTATAATTATTTCTCGCTGGTTATCTTGCACAGTTGGTCTGCAGAAAGGAAAAGACATTAATTTCAATGTTTATTGTAACTGATTATTTAGAACTACTGTAACTAAAGCCTGCAGGAGGGTCATCAATGGTGCAGATTTTTGGGGGGGAGGGAGGGGTAGAGAGAGAAAAATTCTGCTATCAAGCGTTTTTACAGATTTCCTTGGTTTCATTCAGTTATAAAAAGATATTAGCATATTAGAATATTGGAAAAAGAAATTTTAGAGTATTTTCTTCATTTTTCATGGCCTAGCAAATATTTTCAGTTGTTTATGCATATTCTAAAAAAAAACCTATTAAGAACTACAAAATGAACTAGCAATAGCAAAACTCCCAAGCTGATGAGTCTGCTTTTGTCCCTTCACTTCACCAACTTCTGCCAAAAGCCACCTTCTGCAGATACATTTCGTATTCTCCGAACGATCTTGCTGATGAACTGGTCCAGCCTGTTACTGCATTAAGTCCTAAGCGGAGTGTGGGAGTAAAGAAAATTGTCCAAGCATGTGTTTTATAACTGGTAACACATTAAACAATACAAATCAAAGACTAGGGTACAATGAAGCAATAATTCTCCAATAAACATCACAGCTCTTTTAATCTGACAGCAATGCCAATAACAGCCATCAAACAACTGTCTATAAAAAAGCTTACTACCTAAGCTGAAACACTGAAATGACAGTACCTTCTTATAAATTAATATGCAAACAGATTAATACTTTTTTTCTCTCATCTCCAAAACATGTAAAAAGTTTTCTCAAATGCTTCCACCTTAGCTGTAAATTTGTCTACATGTCTACTAATGTAACACATACAATTCTGTTACATATCTCCATGTCTGAAAACCTCCACCTCCAAGAGCTGCATGTTCTTCACAGAACAAAAAAGGCAAAAGCAGCGTGTTTCACTGAATTATGACTACAATTTCTTTTTGGGTTTTTTTTAGCATAAAGATACTTCCAGCAGTTGTATGACTGAGGTGAAACCAATACAAACAGGGTCTCAGGCCTTGGGGACAAAGAAAGGAAATTTCACTCTACACGTGCTGGATGCGTAAGTTGAAGCTGTAACATGATGGTCTGAAAAGAGAGGAGCACATACCTAGAAGTACTTCCTCCTGTACCTCGCCACTTTGTATTCAAGAGAGGGAGATGACAGCTAAGTGATCCATTTGACATCTTGTAATTCTGCCCTCAGCTTTGGAAATAATTCCTTTTTTTAACTGCTTGAGCCTCCTTCCACATATCTGTGAGACAGGATGGGGTTTCAGGATGCCATGAATCTTGCTAACTGCCTTTTCTGGTTTCTAAGAGGCCCACAGAAGTAGGGCTTCAACCATAGTAATCCAAGAGTTCTTCCCTGCCATGTGTTCCTACAGTCCTTCAGTCAGGTACCACCTTTTCAACAGCATTCCTTCAAGTTAAACCAATTCAGTCTGCAGAGTAGATTCTCAAACATCAGATGATTGTCTCTGAACTATCTACATCATGTTTAGGTGTCTAACTTTGCTGCCCAGGAGCCCTGATGTTCTCTTTGTAATCCGCTATGTAAAGGATGAGTCTTCCAACACAGGGGTTGTGACATGCCTCAAAGCTGAAGAAGGTGCTTATCTCTCTCCAACAACTCTGTGTAGCACCTCTGTCCCGACTTCATAACTTGTTTACATGCCTCAAGTAGGGTGACAGGAAACAATCCTCACTCAATCAGAAACATTCCTCTGAAATACTTAAATTAGTTAATGTGAAAATTTTTCCTTCAGTAGCCCTCCAAAATTAATTACTGACACCTTCCCTGCAGCTGAAGTTTCACTGAGAAGTCTCCTTGCCAGCCTGTAAGTGGTTCTAAGCTACTCTTCACAATTAAGTTAATTATTTAAACTCTGCACAGTGAACAAATCAGATTTCAGCTTATTTTCTCATCTGAGTATAAAGAAATAAGCAAGCGATTACTTTCAAAGTGATTTTGACAGAGGCATACAAGATCCCAAGGGTCCAGAAGTGATCAATCTTACCTTTAATGCTGCATAAAAGCAGAAGCACACGTAAGCTGATTTCCCTTCATCCACACACACTTAAGACATGATTTGCTGTATTTCCACGGGTCTCAAATGTTAAGAATTCATATAGTTATTCCTAAGCAGCTGTATAAGCACTTGCAGCGCAGCCCCACCACGACAATGTTTGAAAAGGTTTTTTTAAAAGCACATTTTCAAAACACAGTCAATGTGGACTGTGTGGCAGAACAAATGATTGAGGACTGGAAAACAACAGCCCTTGCAGGAGTGTCTACAGTAAACCCCAGAAACAGTAAGGGCTGGCCTCTAGGACAGCACTCAGCAGGTTGAAGCAGTGGCCCAGTGAACATCCAGTGCCTTTGGGGACAGAAACCTCACTGCATGGAAGAAAGCACCGCAGTGAGACCAACTGTCTCTGTGTGGGTGCAAGAGATGTGGGCTCCTAAGCGGGAGGAAGATGCAGCTGGAGGGTGCTCAGGCTCAGAAGCCAGCTCTAAACCAACCTCTGGTGAAGCCGGACTTGAGGGTTCATGTCTCTCCTCCACAGAGAAATGGGGGAACAGCCCTGGCACCACCAGAGTCCCAGGCTGGTGTGCCTGGGGTGTATTTAAGTTGCACAGCTCATCAGGTCAAACGCATGATCCTAAGTGAACCATCATCACTGCTCTGGAAGCTGGTGCTAATATTTACCTATAATTTACCTATATTTACCTATAATTTATTTTTTGCACTGTATTTACCTGAAATACATCTTTGAAACACACCTAGAATTTTAGGTATTAGAAAGACATTACAAATTCAGACTTTGCTGAGAAGGAGAAGAAAAAACTTCCGCACAAAGTTGAACATATATTTATATATATGTGAGATAGCACCTACCAGACTCAGGTCAAACAACATACAAACAAAAGATGTCAAATTTGAGCTGTAATGTTTATAGATTTGCATGAAGCCCAGAACTGTCGCTTTGCAAAATCAGATTAAGTTGAATCCACTGTAAACAATTTTAATAATGTGTTTTGTCGTAGTACACCTATTAAAATTCAAATTTAATTTAACGTCTTCCTGTAACAGCCTACATAAAAATTAAAAATTAATTACCTGCAGTAGTCTCCTTGTTTAGCCACCTGAGCCAATGAGAATAGGCAGTCAACAGTTGCTAAGTGACCAATCGCTTTAGACACAGGGTGATAATGTTCACTGAAATGGCTACACCAAAATGGGGATAAAATAAGGAAGAGAAAAAAATAATTCCATACAGGTACAGATGTACTGTCACAATATACCCTACTCATTCTTCTCACAGGGCTCCCATGCTCTTTAAATTACTCTGTATTCAAACCTCCCAGCAGTGTATTAAGTTACAATATGAGGACACAATCTTTAATCAAGATGGACTTCAAAAAAAGCAGGCAAAATGAAATTCATTAAATTGCATATAAAGGGTCTGCAGCTGATCCCTGCTGCCTAAATGAGGTCTATAAAAATACCGCTGTTTATCACAGTGGCAACTGAATCCCAACTGCCAATTCACTTTGACCATATGTTACAGCCAAAAAACTGCAAAAACCTGAAAGTGCCTGAATGCAGAAGTTGCCTACAATTTCAATAAAGGATGCTGTCTACAACAGAAAATACAAGAATTAATTTCCCATCTATGGTACTGCTTCTCCCAATAGAATAATAATGTTACCCTCTCACAGTCTCAAAGATACAGCATGGAATACAAAACCAGTAAGGGGGCAAAATTAATTCATTATTTTAATAAATAAATAAAATTGAGAGCTGGGGAATAAGAGCACTTTCCTGCACACAAGTCTTACAGCTGGTCTCTTCTCCCACGTACAGGGGATAGGACAAGAGGTAACAGCCTCAAGCTGTTCCAGGGGAGACGAGAGTGGATATTAGGTACAGTTTCTTCCCCTAAACGGTGGTCAGGCACTGGAACAGGCTGCCCAGGACAGTGGTGGAACCACTGTCCCTGGAAGTGTTCACAAATCATGTAGACAAGGCCCTCAGTGGCATGGGTTAGTGGTGGCCTTGACAGTCCTGAGGCAACAATGACCTTGAAGGTCTTTTCCAACCTAAACAATTCTATTGTTCTATCATACAGCACTAATGAAAACAGCAAAGTGAATATGAAAGTAGCAGCTCTCTACGTGAAGAAAGGTTAAAATAGGTCTACTCAAGGTTACATGGCTGATACAGTGACAAATTATTTAACGGAACTATTTTTACAGTATTGCAAAGGCAACACATCAGGAGAAGGGTTAACTGGTACGTGTTTCCTAATTTCTACAAAATTTAACGAATTGCTAGGTTTCTACTAGGAGGCAAACTTTGGCATCAGTTATGTCCCATGACACAATTTCAGAAGGAACTTGTTAAGGTTTTGCAGTGAGGGAAAAAGCACAAATGAAAGCAAGCCAAAGATCATTTCATGGCAGGAGGGACAATTTCAGTGGGCCTGTAATTCATGGAAGTAAAAAAAATATTTGATAACCAGACACCTGAAAAATTAGAGGTATTCAGAAGTTTGAGAAATATTTTTTAAACTCCCATTTTAAAGATCCTTTGTCTAAAAAGTCAAATAACTATTTAAAACTCAGATCTGAGACAAACAGGTCTTCTGCGCCCATTATGAGGGACAGTAACACTCCCATTACTTTCTATCAAACAGACCCAGTTAATTGGCAGGGCTGGCATACAAAATACATAAGGTATGGAGAATCACACTAAGCCAAGGGACTGCCATGGAGCACCCTGAACATTCCTAACTCAAAACCTGTAAGTGACAGGGCAATTGTATTTAAGGTATTGGTTGTTTTAGTAATGGAACACTTGACAGCAAAGCCATACTTTATTTCAATTGAAATTAAAAGTGAATTTGGTTAACTTGTATACTAAATTCTTTTTTCCAGTTCACTTACATTGTACTTTAATAGCAAAATGACTAGATTTGGCTAAACTCAAAATGTTACTTTCAGGTTTTTAATGCAGTGATATTAGCCTGCAAATTTTAAGAGCCATTTTATATATTTAATACTGTATTTTCATCAGAATTTTAAAATCTAGAGATATCTCTGCTGGTCTCAGGACTCAGTCTGCAAATGTCTTGCATTCAAATGCTTTAAACTGAAAAACAGCATTTTAGTTGACTCTCTTTGAAGTTGTTGTAGGCAACATAATTAAGTTATCGATGTTTATTATTTTATGTCAAGAACAGAAAAAGAAAAATGTTAATCTTAAAAAAAATAAATACAATGACAAAAACTGACTCTACTTTGTAAACTCACTCTAAAAATCGTAGCCATTCAGCACTACAGTCAAGGACTAGCTGCTCCCGGAGCTGATTCAGATGTCTGTAATTTTCTATAATAAAAGGAGAGTGGAAACGGCTGACAGCTTTTGTACTGGAAAAAGAGAGAAAAGCCAAATATGAAATAAAGGTTACTAAGCAATCAGTTACACCATCTACATGCAAAATTGGACTAGTTTTTCTTCTGTGAGCTCTGAAAATGAATGCTAAGGAAAAAAAAAAAAAGTCTTTTATTGTAGTACCAAACTATTGATTCCAATTATCTTTATTGTGAATAAAGTTACTGCATCGCTACCCATTCATAAGGCTCTTGAAACATTTTTCACAATGTAGCATGTATTACTTCAGTTTATATATTTCACAAAATTTTGTTCAGCAATATACTGCACAAAAGGATGACTCTTCTGTGATCGTATGTATAAAGAACTCCAAGAAAAAAATTCACTTTAAAGAGGAAAATTTCATTATAAGCCTGAAATAAACTTAGTAAATACAGACTGTCTTGTAAGTTTCTCTTTAGGCACTTGCTATTTATTTATGTATTTTCATTAAGAATTCACTTACGCATTCCCAGGCATTATTTTACAAAATCCAGATTAGCTGTAATTTGCTCTTCATCATCTTCATTCTGTCTAATTTGTGTGCTTTTAATACTGAATTCTTGCAAAAGTGGAGAGAAGGTGGTTTCAGGGTTCACCTTGATTATGCCTATTTCTGGTGCAAGATGTCTGTGCTCACACATTACACACCAGGCCTTGTAGAGAACTCTACACGTTATGATATTGGACTCCACACCTTACAGCATTGGACTCTACACCTTACATCGTGGTCTCTACAAATTATAACATTAAGGTACTCAACCTGTTTAAATAATAAACCAAATGACTGAAAATTGAAAAAGACTACTATATAATTCAGTCTTTGTTTCATCTACTGGGAAAAGTATCCAAAACTATTTAAAACCATGATTACACAACATGAACTACCAAAGCAAGCAAATCTTGCCTGTATGAATAAGTAAAATGACATTTTAAATGCAATGACTATATTGGGACACACAGATATTTGCACAGCTACCTTCACCTTTCTGAATAAAGTACGATCAAAATTTTATGAAAGATTTGCATTTACAAGCTACAGGTGCAATTGAAGTCAGACCGTAATTTTGAACACTACTATATGTACTTTGAAAGATTAAGCAAGTAATATAGTGTACCAAAGATATACCATGTAGAAACAAACATTTTAAGAACTGTTTTTTTCAGTTCGGTTTTGTTTGCATTTAAGCAAAACTGACTTTGACAATAAATTAATATAACAATTTTGGTTGGTTGGTTTTCAATTCAAGAACAAAATCAAAATCACTAACACATGGAGCAATGAGAATGTGTATGTAATTAACTGTAATACTTTTTTAATATAAAAATAGAACAAACTTCAAAGAGATTTTACATACCTACTAACCATAACCCAGTCAGATGGTACAGATGATTTATGGGAATTCTTGACTTCTACCATGAACTAAAATAAAGAGAAACGTAATATTACACATCATGGGAAGTAAGGAAGACTATAGACCCATAATCATCATGCATCAAGAAATCTGCATACATCAGAAGAAAACTATAATCAGCCTGAGCTGACTAAGCAGACCAGAAGCTAATGTTTTTCTTTTGCCCCACAAGTGAGGGTTATGGCGTAAGTATTTTCTGACAAACAAGCAGCTGCTATCCTCACCTGGTTTTGAGCCCTACCATGTTGCTGCCCCATCTCTGCCCTTCTATTCGTCCATCCACAAACACGTTCTCCTCACCTCCCTCTTATTAAAACCAAAACCATACTAAAGCTAGTAGGTAAGTTTTACTTACCTGATCCTCCTGGGGCTTGTAGAGAATTCAGCATGTACACTGACTCTATGTTATATACCACCTCATAAAGCTACTCCTTATCGGAGAGATGTGCCCTCCTGCCTCGGGATCAGTGATTCTGCTGAGCCACAGCCACCTACACCACTTCACAGACAGGAGCTCAAAATCTCAAATGCTAGCACTGCACTGACAGTACCTTGCTTCAAGTTTGTATCAACTTGGGGTCAGAAAGGGAAGGAATAAGGAAAACCAGCAGCAGCAGCAAGAGGCTCAGTGCAGTGGAATTTATATGATGTGTTTATTGCAGTATTTTATATGATTCATGTCCGTTATCTTTATAACTCTAGCCTGAGGTCCTGGATGTCAAAGAATTGAGGCATCCTCAAATGAAAAAATTCAACTGGAAAACAAATTCCTAGCAGAGATTAGATTAATCCAGAATCTGACCACCTTCACAGAAAAGCAGGAGACTTTTTAACTGACAAAGCTTTTCCATTACAGCATGTTTTAGATAAAAACTTCCACAGCTCACCAGAACAGCTAGCAATCACCTTCAAATACAAACAGAAGGATAATTCTAACGTGAGCACAAGACTCCAGCAAGGACATCGTGCACTAGTTTTTAATTCACATAAGACACTTTTAACATATTTGGTACTGTAGAAACCCTGAAATTGCATAATACACATGAGATAAAAAGACTGAAAATGGTCAAAAGCAGAGATCTACAAAGATCTGACCAGGAGCCAACTGCTGCCGCCACCAGTGGTGTTGCTGATGTGTGGGTATTACAGCTTTTTCTGAAGTTCATCTCAAATAAATATCCAGTATTTACAAAAGGAAGACACAAAATTGTGTGACAATTGTGTCTGTGCTGGATGCTTAACTGAACTCAAAACAGTCTGAATTAACACAGCTGGTTCAGTCGCCTGGCCTGTTCGCATGGATAGTGAGAAATAAGCAGAGAGTTTGCAGTGTTCTTCAAAACAACAAAAGCATTTGCTTTCATTCTTAGCCCTATTAGGTAAATAATTGCAGTAATAAATAAACCGCGATCAAAGCACTGCTTATGCAATGCAAGAAACAAATATTTGCCAAATGCAGCAATTCCTCTCCAAATCCTGCCTGAAACAAATAGCAATGCTATCGCTATGCAGAATGCTTTCTGTCCTGTTCAGTGCACACTATGAATTACATTACAGGTCTGGAAACAAAAGATAAGATATTCAGGGGTGTAACCTCATATTCTGGAAAAGGTATGCGTCAGCTGGATCTTCCTCAAAACTCCAACAGGAACTTAACAAATGTAAGTTAACAAACTGGGCTGACTCTGAAAATCTAACCATGTGTTCATAATCATGGTTTTGGGGGTACATATTAAGGAGAAAATAGTTCGATTTTTTTTTTTTCTCCAAGAAGGCCAGTTCCCTGAACAGAAGTTCAGAGTAGGGAGACGCATAAAACAGTTTCCTGGCAGCTTCTCTAGCTTCCAGAACCAGCAAATCATAGACCTGCTTTCTGCTCAGGTCTGACATGAGAAAGCATTTGAATACTACATCTACCAGAGTGCTACAAGAACATAAGAATAATATACCATACAGAACTGCTCTGCTCCTCCCATACAATTCCCTTTCCATTACTCCCATTCCTTTAGTGTCTCTCCTTTCCTCACAACCATCTTCCTCTACTGCTTCTTTTGATGTGTCTGAAACACCCATACTAGATGTAATTAAGTAACAGCTATCCCTAAGCTCTGCAGCTCCTTTCATGAATATACCAAAGACGTACCTCCCTGTCTGCAGTGGTTTCTGAGCTGTCTCCTGTTACAAAATTCTCCTCTCCTGAACATGTGCATTGTGCCTGGTGGTTTCTAAAACCCCCCTAGGCAGCTCTTATCTGCCTACTTCATCAGACGCTCTCCTCTCTTTGATCAGTTATTCTCTTCTCCTTTCGTCACACATGTGTCATCACCCACCTCATAATCCAGCCTCTCTGAGACAAAACTCTCAAATCCTGGCCCTTCCTTTCCTCACACAACAATCAAATACACCGTTCTTACATTTCTGCTTTTGGACTTCAGCATCCACGCTAACAGCCTACCCAACGTTTTACTTACGTTTCCTCTTCCCAGCTTCACCCTCAAAAATACCCACCTGAGCTGTTTACCAAATGCTGCTACCTTTAATCCATCCCTTCTGACTATCTCTCTCACCTTCAGCATTGCCTGTCAGCACCATGATGTGTCTCTTGAGTTTTTCTCACCTTCCTAGTCCACCAGTGTGACAATCCACTGCTTCCAGCTCCTTCCCTCCTTATCTTTACTGATTACTCTTTTATTCCCAGCTCTTGTTCCTAACTCCTAGTTCCCTAACTCCTTTCTTTTCTCAGTTTCCTGTGATTGTTTTCCCCAGTCTACACAGAGCTGCTAAAGGCCAATACTGAACCATGCTACCTCACTGCTCCTTTCAGTTCCCCCACCAATATGACAGGATCTGTCATCTCTCTTCATTTTTTTTGCACTGAGCTTCTCAGCTTGCTGGAGCATGGCCTGCCCACACTTACATAGCATCTAGCAAACAAAAGCTCTATTCTGCAACTACCATTTCTAAGAACTAAAAGTAAAAAAAAAATGTATCATTCTTTAATACTGTTCCTCTTCCCTCACATCTTTCAAATTACACCCTTAATCAGTAATTACAAATCATTTTACCATTCTTCAAATTAATCTAATGCTGTGCTTTCTGGTTTTCTAAGAATATTTCTGCACTTAAAAGCCACATAAACAACCTTGGAAGCATGCAAGCATTTCTACATATACAGAAGAGCAAAGCATTATCGAACCAAACTCAACTGCACTAATGTGTTTTTATTATTTGAATCACTAAAGTAATTGACTTAAAGTGACACTGTCATAAAACTGAAGTTGTAAAAAAAAAATCCTATGTTCTTTAAAGAATATGACCTCATTAAGTATCTTATTAAATGAAGAGAGTTCTAGTTAAGTGTAACTTTTAAGCTGTTTTCTAGAAACTCAAGGATACTATCATACATAATAGATACCATATTACCTCTTGACCAGAAACTGTAACATACTCTGCAGAAGGGTTCTTGATCTGTTTACGAATGTCTGGAAGATGCAGTTGGATTTTAGAAAGCACATCCAGAATCTCCTCTTTTTTCTTTCTGATGACAGGGAAGTCTGTAAGGTCCTTGAACAGTTGGGTTTTATCTCCAGTCCTATCCATAAGAAGCATAAGATAAAATAATGGTAAAACCAAAGATAAGTTTCCCAATTCTATGTGCTGTGTCCATATTTTTATTTGTTAATTCTCATTTGTTTTAATGCCAGCTTTATTCCTCTCTAAATATAGCTTTTCTGCTACTGGGTCATAATACAGCACATATATCCAAAGCTGTCATACACACTACATAAATAGGAAAGAACCTTGTATATGAACTCTAAGAAGCTGCACCAAGATAACCCCCCAAATGGTTCAAAACTGATCTGCTCCTGTTTCTTTCTACTGTATCATAACATGCTCATTCTTGTATTGCTGACTCAGGTTTCTTGCAGTTTCTGGCTGTGCATTCTGCACATTTCTGTTTGTTCTCCCTCAGTTGAGCAGAGTAAGAAAAGGAAGCACAAGAAAGACCACTTCCTTTCTGTCTCAATCCTAATTCTGGAATGGAATTGCTGCCCCAACCTGGAGCATTCCAAGTGCTGACATCTTTATCGTGATTAAATGTGAAGATTTAGATAATTTCTGAACACAGATTTGAAATGTATTAAGAATTTGGCCAAACTGACATATTTTCATGAGGACTGCAAAGGTAAATCCCTCACACTAGGCCTTCATCAAAGCAGAATGTCATCAGGAGTTTCCCAGAGCAGCTTCCTTCTTTTCTCAAGGAAAGATTAACTAGAGCATTTTTAATACATGCAAAACAAAGACTCTTTTTCTAGTCTCAATGTCAGAAAATGACAGGATTGTTTTGGCTGCACTATCTCAACTCAGGATTGAAACCTGAAACAGACAATGCAATTCAAATGTTTAAAACTGGGAAGTTGAAGCTATTAAAAATACAGTTGTAATCAAAAATAACAAAAATTCAACTCATCTTGATAAGTAGCAGACAAACAAAGTAGTGAAATCAGCCCTAAGTTAACTGAAATATAATTTCTATTTGAGAGCAAATACAAACTGTACAAGTTAATTGCATAATTACCCTGAAATCTAATATTTGGAGACCAAATAATTAGCAAACTGAAAGTAATAAAACATGGAAGTAATAAAAGTCTAACAGTTTACCTGCTCCAATACCCCTTTGCCTGAAAATGAAACTACAGCTGGTCACAAACCAATGACCAGACAGGTAATACAAAGCTATGCTCTGATTTTTGCATTACATGGACGTAGTTATTGCATAAAATGACAGTAAAGATGTCATTTTAAAATACAATATTAATTTTTAGAAAAAATTTTGTGCTAATTAGACCTGTTTCCATGGGAATGAAGTAAAAAAAAAAAAGACTGCTAGTAGGCAGCAGCTGATTGTGAAGACTGTCACTGCTGTGTGATGCCTACCAAAAATATAAAAGTTGACAGTTTAAAAAAAAACAAAAAACAAAAAACAAACCCACAAACCTCAAAATCTCAAACATCCCCTAAAGAAAACTGGACCACAAGGATGCTTTTGAAAGCCACCATAGTATTTTACCTGCATCGCGTAATAGAATTAACACATGATGCAGTATACATATGCGTGCATGTATGTATATCAGTGGTCACCATGATTCCAATGAAAGAAAGGGGTTTGAAGCCAAATAATACTGCCACACAAGCTTTAAATATATGGAGGCCAAAAGGTAGCGTTTTTTAGTCATCTTGAATAAATGCAAATAAAACGTATGACTTCTGCAGCTCTGTGATGGTATCTTCTACTATTATATTTTCTTTTTGTATACTGTTCTAGCCATTATCAATACAGTAACATAAAAAAAAAGGAAGCATATTTTACACCTACCTACAGTAATTCTGGTGTAATTAAGATACACTCTGTTTTCATAGAATCATAGAATAGTTAGGGTTGGAAAGGACCTTAAGATCATCTAGTTCCACCCCCCCTGCCATGAGCAGGGACACCACACACTAAACTGTGTTGCCCAAGGCTCTGTCCAGCCTGGCCTTAAACTCTTCTAGGGTTGGAGCATTCACCACTTCCTTGGGCAACCCATTCCAGTGCCTCACCACCCTCACTGTGAAGAACTTCTTCCTTAGATCTAATCTAAACTTCCCCTGTTTAAGTCTAAACCCATTACCCCTCATCCTGCCACTACAGTCCCTAACGAAGAGTCCCTCCCCAGCATCCTTGTAGGCCCCCTTCAGATACTGGAAGGCTGCTAAAAGGTCTCCACGCAGCTTCTCTTCTCCAGGCTGAACAGCCCCAACTTTCTCAGCCTGTCATAACCTGCTACAAGTATAATTGGATCACATTCATCAGTAGAAATCTCATAATCCCACCTGTCCAACAGGCGTAGCAAATACTTCTAGTCTTCTCCACTTCAAAATTTACACACCATGCATCTTTCTCTAATTCTGAAGTAAATAAAGTAAGTTCTAGGCACTCTTAAATTCTTAAATTTCTTAATTTTAAATCTCAGAGAAAGATAAAAAAATATTTTAAAAATAGAATGTTGATTTTTAGTCTGTTTTTAAAATAAAAGATCAAGACTATGCTGCCCCAATATAACAACATACTAAGCTATAGACCACATCTTTTATCAAATGTGTCACATTTGTCACAACCTATGTCACAGTCAATTATATCTCATTATATTACATATGAGGAAATGTTCAAAGTTAAATGAAACTTGCTTATAGCAGGGAAGTTTAGGACGATTTGTCTATAAAACTATTAAACTTATTTTCTCTGTCATTAGTGACCATGTAAAGAGATTTTTAGAAATGGATGGAGGGCACTCAAAGCTTTGATCAATTTTCACAAAAAAAGTCAAAGGCATATTCCTGACAGCCGAGCAGCCACTCTGCTAATGGTCGTGTCTCTCTTCAAAATTAATAGCTTCTCTATTTAAAAAAAATAATTTAAAAGTTGTTAAACAAATTAACATGAGCAAAACATATTTTGCTCTAAATTCATTCCCCAAAAAAGCTGAAAAACTTTCAAAAAATTATTCAGCCTGAGGCAAACACCCACTAAGCAAAATTCTTTCTCTCATAGTTTAAGTTTAAAAAAGGAATATAAGCTGTAGAAAACAACCTCTGCTTTAACTAAGCAACCTGTACATACATGTATATAAAACAAAAAATATAAAACTAAGGTACATTAAAAGCAGATGTGTAACCCTCATAACTGAATACATTTACTCAGAAACTCTATGATGCACTGAAGATTCATGTATTTTCTCTACTTACTTGGCTGCTTCTTCATTAAGGATCTTTAAATAATGTTTTACTGGTGAGAGAAGTTCTGGGATTTCCAACAGTGCATTTTGTAATAGAGGAGTTTTCACATGAGAATGTATGACTGGAACAAGAGCTTGAATCTCCAAGTCCAGGCGAGACAGGGTGCTGACTATCAAGAAGAATTCTTGAGTTGAGCACTGAGAAGGGAAGCAATGTCTAAATCATTATAGTGTATTATATTTTCATTAAATCCTACAGGCTTTTTTTCTTTTCTGAAAATAATACAAAGTACAATGAAAATGTATGGACTGTTTCTAACACAGCTGCATAATCTTACCACATTCACAAGGTTAATAAAGCATACTAATTGTTTCAACCAATGTTGTTAGGAATCAGTTGAGAGCTGATCTCCATTACTCCTGTTGCTAGACAGACACATGTAACATATTTCACTGACCTGCAGATCAGATATTCCTTCTTCAGTGCACTGACAACACTGAAAAAAACAGTTTATTTTCCTCACCTGAGAATGCAAGGGAGTAGGACATACTGAATGCTTCTACTATGAAATTCTTTGTATGCTACATCCTTCTCTTCCTACATTATTTTTTCTCTCCTACCTAGGCGACAAACAGCGTTGTGCTCAATTCCTGGTCAGCGTTTTCTGGTGATCAGTACAACACTAGTTACAGAACATGTAAGCTTCCATGAACCACTATTTCATAAAACACTTCTACATTTTTATTTTGTCATCCCTTCTCTTTCAAAATCTTTCCCCAGAGGTATATTTTTCTTTCTCTTTCCTTCCCACAGCCATATGCAAGAACTAAAACAATTCTCTCACCTATTACACTGTAGTTATTTCTCCCAAATAACTTATGTACCCAGAAGCAAGCATTAACAAAAATGCTGGGCTCTAAAGGAACACTTGTCTCCTTTTCCACATATATAACCCTAAAATAAGTTTGCTCTGTAATGCCTTCAGCACACGAACACCATATAAACGCAACCTTCTGAAAACCATAAACAATAAACTAACGTACACTCTTAGTGGAAGTTGTAAATGACTGACAACAATAAGGCTAGAAAGAAAGTAATTTTTAAATTTAATTGACGTCTTCACTGATATGCTCTATCATAAAGGCTGTATTAAAAAACCAACCAAACAAACAAATAATTCCTGGCCATTTAAAATGCATTTACTCAGAGAAGTAATTAAATGTTAATGAAGTTATCATAAAACCAATATCTGCTAGACATTCTGCAATTACACTTGAAGCACGGCTGTACACTTGTCCTGGGTTCAGCTACAGCAGTCATTTTTTCTCCTTCTTAGTAGCTGGTGCAGTGCTGTGGTTTTGACTTTCAGTCTGGGAACAACGCTGATAACTCCGATGTTTTTAGTTGTTGCTCAGTAATGTTCACTCTGACCAAGGACTTTCTCAGTCTCATGCTTTGCCAGAGAGGAGGGGAAGCCAGGAGGAAGCAGAGGCAGGACACCTGACCCAAACTGGCCCAAGGGGTATTCCATACCACAGCACGTCATGCCCAGTATATAAACTGGGGGGAGTTACCCGGAAGGCCCAGATCGCTGCTCGGGTCAGGCTGGGTATCGGTCGGCGGGTGGTGAGCGGTTGTGTCCTTTTCCCTTGTTATTCCTCTTATCATTATTATTGGTAGCAGTAGTGGTTTGTATTATACCTTAGTTACTGGAGAGCTGTTATCTCAACTCGTGGGAGTTACATTCCTTCGATTCTCCTCCCCATCCCTCCGGGAGCGGGGGGAGGAAGGAAAGGGGGGGGAGTGAGCGAGCGGCTGCGTGGTTCCAAGTTGCCGGCTGGGCTTGAACCACGACAACACTAAAGGACTGAACTTGCCATATCGAACAGGTAAGGTTGGTAGATACTTCACTAAAGGACTATGCAATTTAACCATGGTATTTCATGACAGTTTGGAAGACCAAAGAGATTTCATTCTGGATGTTTCTGGAAAACCTAAGTTCATCTTTGTTTCAGATCCATGTAAATTAGGGATATGAGAGACCCACTGGGTGGTTTCCCTGCAACTGCTGAATTTTTCTGCATGAGTTTTCTTTTTGTCTTGTCTTAGGCCCTAATATTCCAAGAAGCTCTGTGCTTACTACTTTCTTTCAGAAATGAATCCATAAAGCAGTAAGTATGATCATGTAAAAGTTTTATCAGATAGCCTAAATTTCCCTTCCATCAAATTAATCCCAGTTCTCTAGTTTTACTCTTTTGTACTACACTACCTCATCTGCTTTTTCGCTGTTAACAGGGTGTTAACACATATCTCTACACCTTCTGTTCTCCTTTAATCATCAATTTAACCAAACTATAGTCTTTTAATCCTTCTTCATAAACAATCCATTTTTCAGCCTCATGAAAACTTTGGTTCTCCCCTGCACTTGCTGCAATTTATCAGCATCTTTCTGATAATCTGGAATTTACTTACTCCGTCTTGCAAAAGCTCTGACAAGAACATAAAACAAAATAATAAAGCAGTAAATCTGTCAATGGCAATCGGAGTCAAAGCACAAAGGAAAGGTCTGAAAGACTAAATAAATGATAAATCCAGGCTTGGACTGGTAAAGTAAAATACAGTATGACTGAGTACATCATCATCATCATCATCATCATCATCATCATCAACCTTCATGCAGATAAAAGGACAGAATTCTGCAAGACTTCCCTTGACTACAAAATGAACTCAAGGAGGCAAAGGCTGAAGCCATGCCACATGAAATTGCAACGTTGATGCTTGAAGAACAGCATTAGCTGATTCATAACAATGTCCAGAAAGGAAGAACAAGCAAATATGGACAGTAAGAAATACGTAAGTTGAACAGTTGTTGGTGGTTTTTTTAATTGTTCTTTAAAAAAAAGAATGAAAAGGGGATTTAATTAGTATACTACCTACATGAGGGTGGAAAAAGGAAAAAGTTCTAAGAATGCATAAAACCACTTCTCTAAGGTGTTCTTCAGTAAGGGTGGTGAGGCTTGTGAGGGTGAGGCTTCAGTAAAGAAAGTAGATTTCAAGCAAGTGTCATCTATAAAAGAATTGGAGGGGGGGAAACAAACAACATTGATCATGTACAAGCCATAAACAACTCTGAAAGTTATAATGAGATTTCTCAAAGGAAGTCTAATGAACATGCTGAAGATTCTCATGGCAACTCTGACAGCCTACACACCATACTAACGAGTTAAAAGCTATCTGATTTTACTGTAAGCTACAGTCTACGGTACCTTTGGAGAACAGGAAATCCAGCATGCTTTACTGCAAACAGTATCATTAAACACAGCATTCCCAAGAAAGAGGGTGAACATACCCTTTTCGTGCTTATTCAGAGTGTTACTGTTTCTCTTGGCTTGATTTTAGCAACACCACAGGACTTCTCATCTAAAATTTAATGGCTCCCCTGCAGAAATTATTTACTAAGCAAACACATAACTTGAAACAGATGCATAAAAGTAATTCTGAAAAGCTGGGGTCTATTAAAGTGGGACTGATTTCACTTAAATCCTAAGTAACCTTACAAAAGACACATAACTGTGTCATACATGAGAAGCTTTAAAATGAAGTAAAATGGTTTGCATAAAGTGGGACTACTCATAGTCTTGCATTTAAAGAAGATACAAGCTTATTCAATGCAATTTTTGAAGTCTAACTTTGAAATGCCATCAATGGTAGCTATTAGTTTCTCTGGCACATGCAGAATAACCTCAGAGTTGACAGAGATGCCAAACAATAGTTTCAACCAGCAGTTTATCCAACTGTACTGAAAATGGTAGGACTGCCACCAAAAACAACGCATGAAAGGTCACAGCAGTATGCCAGCTCCAATGCACTTTCAACAACACTGAAAGCAATCTAGCCTTGTCTGCCTTAGTGAAATTGTCTCCTAAATATCTAGAAGGGAGCCACAGAGACACACAGCTGACAGCCATTGACCACTCCAAATTAAAAGCATTTCAAAGTAAAAAAAAAAGAGTTGAAATGCAGCATACATTTATCACTCTTTCAAAATGTAGTATCTATGGTTTTAGTATAGTGAGCATAGTGGGTTTGGTTTAGGAAAAATGAGGAATTTAATTTTACAGTTACTATGTCCCCTTGTTATGACACTACTTCTATTCTTCAGATTATCAGGGGATAATTTGCTCAAATCAGCAAGTCTAAATATCTGTGGTGCAAATTCTTTAAAAGATTAAAAGTATAGCATATGTAAGATGTGCTATCATAGATGAAAAAAATGTAAAATAAAAAGGTACATCCTACTGGAAGCCAACAACATGCTATGGGGAGAATTTATTTTAACATTCTAGTCAAACAGCAACTAATTTCCTGGGCATATATAGCAGCTATTGATTTAATTAATTTAGTAAGAGAAAAAAAATTAGAAATACAACATTTTGCTCTGAATCTACTGGAAATAACACAATCTTCAATGAAGTATTAAGCATATCTTCCAGGGAAGGGCACATTTTCAGCATTGTTCTAGATGACAAGCTTATAGGAAATATTTTAAACACCAAGCAGTCATCTGGGCAGCACTATTCTCCACCAAGAAGTCCGAGCACAACAGTGAAGTATTCACTGGAAAACCAAGAGTAAATCCCTGGAGGAAACCAAGCAGCAAATACCCTCCTTGTAGCAACTGCCTGCCTTATTTTGCACAGGTGAGCAGCCCTGATTAAGTGGGCAGCAAAGTTTTAGTGATTTAGAACTGAACAGGCTTTCCCAACTGCAGGAAATTGTAAGGAACTCCAAATGACGGAGAGCCTATGGCCGAAGCTAGAAGCAGAACAAACTGAAATGACACTTTTCTACACACTCAGGAAAGGTTTGATTATTGACCTCCCTCCCTGTATAGGAGTTCAGTGAAATAGCTTCACTTTAATCTGTTCTGAAATTCAACGACTGTTTGTTATGATGAGTAAAGGGTACAAAATAAGATAAACAGTTAGGGATCTAGCCTGTATAAATATTTATCTTCTGAAACACACTGCCTGAAGCCAGGCATGAAAACAGCAAGCAACATCAGGATGGATCTGTAGGACACATGACTAAAAGTACTGATGGCATGTTCACTCTACATACTTGTTTTTAGACCTATTCAGTCATAGGTGTCCAACTGGTCTATTGCCCTTCTGTGCACTCCAAGACAAGCCTAAGCAGACATCACTCTGACTGGGACACAAAAATAGGATCCTGCTATTCATATTTCACACTGTCCTGAGATGCAGATCACAAAAGGAAATGCACATGGCCTAAATTTTGTTCTGTTATTTGGTGGCTCTCTCCAGGGCTTAAAAGGCATGGCTGAACTGGTTATGGAAAACATTGAAACAATGTGTCCTTCCAGGAAGATCTAATTTTGCACCTCCTCCAGGCCCTATTTAGACAAAGCTCTTGGCAATTCCCTGTTTCCTCTTGAAGTCAACTTTTGAAAGTTACCAAGAACTCTTCAAACAGTTGATGTCCAGCTACCCTTCTCTTGCCATTGCGGAGGGTGAGACCATTCTGCTGTTGACAGCATTTCTGCCTGGCCAGATGTCAGGTGCTGGAGCTGTAAGAACTAAGAACAACCAGTCTTTGTTCCACTCTCCATAGGAACAGTAACATTGTTCCTGTCTCCTTAATTACTCCCATAATCCTTTTTCAAGCTGGGACAAATTGGTCCTTTTTTCAAGCTGGTAATATGACCTCCAAGGTAATACCTAATTGCCACTACAGGAATGCTGTTCTAATTCCACATTGCTCATACCTGGGGGTAGGTAGCAATGTTGTTCAGTGGTTTGGATTTGGGGCAGTGGGAACTCGTGGAGGATCAGATTTAACAACTGTCAATATAAATGATGTTACCAAATAAGAACCATTAGCAGACATACTTCAAAACAAAACAAAAAAAAAAAAGTCAGACCAGGAGAATACACAATGATCTTATTTTTCGGAAGAGTTCTTATAAGTCAGTTCCAAAGCAGAGCATTGTTTTGCCTTCATTTTTTTCTGTCTCCTCTAGAGGTTATTGGTGCAAAGTACACTGCACAATAAAAAGTTCTGCAGTGGCTGATCTGAATGAAAGATGTTTGTAACCTAAGACAATCCATCTATCTCTGTCCACTTCAGAAGTCTCCCTTCATGAAACATACCTCCTCAAATACTTACATCATTGGAGTCTAAATGGCCTGAAGGATGAAATAGTTGCCACATTCACCTATTTTCCCTGTAGTTGATACTGAACTAACAAGCACATTCCTTTAGTTAAGCCATCAGTGCATATTGCTTGAAGTTTTGGAGCCCTTAATGGGAATAAAATTACAGTGAACCTCATTTTGAGCATGTGGGAGATGGAATTAACAGAACTATAAAGGTTTCTATAGGCAGGAACTGAAATGAAATAATTCACTGGATATTCTCGGGAAGGGGGAAAAATCAACCAACCAAACCAAACAAATATCAAAACCTCATGAAAACCAGTTACTCCATATTCTTGAACATGTATCTGCTTTGCAAGGACCTTTCTTCAGATTCCATATCCACTGTCTGTCTAGACTGAAAATCTGTTTCCCAGAGTCTGCTTTTGATTCTTTATTCAAACAGACTCCATCTTTCAGGGACACTGTCATCTGCTTTAAGTCCAGGAGAGCTTCAGGGAGTACTTAGTGCTTCAGCGACTCTCCACAGTGTTCTGCAATGGATGACAAACTAGATTTTTGCCAAGGGAAGCTAATTCATTAAAGGAAAAGTGATGCTTGGATCTTTTTCCCCTCATTTACTCTTCTTGAGGATTCTGTGGGAGCACTCTCCTCTTCTGCAACTTCTTTCCAACATATGATTCACTACACATATCTTCATGCTACAGTGGATATTGTTAAGACAAACTACATTATCACCTCATTCCAAAAATCACATGAAAATTGAATGTTTCCACCTAAATGACAGCTTTACAGCTGAGAAGGTAAGCAGTCCTACAACAGAAGGGACAACTCAAGAAACACATACTGACTACTATACAAAAAAAAATTAAACTAAATAAAAAAAAAAAGAAAAAGGAGGCACAGGATAGGATTGCCAGATTGTTGCTGTGGAATACAGACGTATCCCTACAAACATTTCTTTACAAACAGTTATTTGCTGTGAGGATGGTGAGGCACTGGAACAGGTTGCCCAAATATGTGGTAAATGCTCCATCACTCGCAGTGTTCAGGGTCAGGTTGGACAAAGCCTTGGGTGACATGGTCTAGTGTGAGGTTTCCCTGCCCACCACAGGGGGGTTGGAACTAGGTGATCTTAAGGTCCTTCCTAACCCAAACCATTCTATGATTCTGTGATAGGGTACATTTTAGAGCATGGGGAAGCTGGTGCACACTCCCTCTTTCCATAAACTTCATTATGGCTAAAACTGTTCATTGAAACATGGAAGTCTTTCCATGTGCCTAGCACCACAATACATGAGGGCTTTAAAAATCATACAAGAACTGAGTTTCAGATTTTCAGAGAGATGAAAACTTTGTGCTGTACCATCAAAAAATATTACAACTTTGCTCTCCTTCTACCCACCTATTCCTTTATCTGAAAAAAACTGTCAAACTCTAAATACACCAGTGAAATGAAAGAACATGAAGTACTGCATAGGTGCTATTAGAACATTAATCTGCTTCAACTAAGAATTGTCAGTGTCTCATTACATGTAATTCTTATTAAAATGTGCAAGTGAGATCCAAATTACAGAAATTATAAACAAATTAACATTCATTTGAAAACAGCTAACTACAGCTAAGTGGTTTCACTTTCATGTGTGATTTTAGATAAGCATACAGAATGCAGTGGTTTGTTTTAAAGGGAAATAACTTATGCAGAAGGACCTATTGCATCACCCCATCTCAATGAACCCAGCCACTAAATCATAAATACCAGAGGTGTTTTTCCTTTTAGCATTAGCAATACAGTTTATGTGTTCCTGAACCCTACTGAGGCATTTCTGCCATCAGCATATCACTGATTAACAAATACAATAAGGATCTATCATACGGCAAAAGTAATCTTTATGAACTTGCATACTTTTATTAAAGTCAGCCTCAGCCTTGCTAAAAAGAAAATACTTTTAAACAAACATGCAAAAGCTATGGAAATACATTAAGAAATAATGACACCATTTGGAAAATAATACATAAGGGTAATCATGGATATACCTTTTTGTGAAAAACACTGCAGAGGCCTCTTTCTATATCTGGCAGCTTACAAAGAAGATTTCGAATCTGACCAAACACACTGGATTCTGACAGCAGAATTTCAGACACAGCATCAAGCCGGGCATTTATTTCACTGTAAAAGAATAATTGTAAGATCAATAAATAAAACTTGTGTTTTTCTTATGGAAAGGCATATACATAATGAACTTCTCCTTTGACTTGTATGCTTTTGTTGTAGGGTTGTTTTTTTTTTTTGGGGGGGGGGAGTTCCTCTTTGCTTGTTTTCTGTTTTTTTAACTTTGACTAAGGCCACATTCTCGTAAGTAAGTGGAAGAATTAAGAGATGCAGACAATCTTGGACTTTCACTGGAGATGCAAGCAAGAAGCTGGATATAAACTCATTATCCCCTCTCTACATTCAAATCAGCCAAATACACACTTCAGTGCCCACATCTGCGTGTTCTTCTAGTCGTACATTATATGAGCAACACTGAATCCCGAACAGCCAACCCTAAACCTGCAGACAAGTACCTGGGGGAATTTACATTTGAACTCTACATACCATAATCATTCCAACAGGGTGTAGATACTGGTTACCATTTTTTGAGCCAGACCAGCAATTTGTAATTACATGAATCAGAAACAGTGTTGGGTTCCCCCCCACCCTGTAACACCAACCTTCGTATTTCAGGACCGAAGTCAATCAGTAAGGTAATATTTTTTATATAAAGAAACAATTCTACAGTCATTTGCACCTTCCTTATAATTCTATTCTTACAGCCACTGTCAGAAAATAACTTTAAAATGGACAACATATTGTCAAGGTTCACCTCAATCTACATTGCTGCTAATGGCTCAGCTACAGCTCCCAATACACCCATGAATCGACTGTAGAAAGCAGAGCTAAGGGAAACTCTGTACTTTTTGTGCAATCAAACTACCTCAATACTGCTTTCTACTAGAAGACTCAGATTAGGGGTACATGGCTGTATTCAAAACATACAAGTTAGGAATACATCTTTGGGAGTTAGTGAACCAAAACTCAATGCATGCAACACAAAGGAACCAGTGGCCATTTCCTTCTAGCTCACAGTAAGATAGCAACAAAAAGAGATGTGTCAAAGCTGAACAAGCATGATTTCTCCAAATGTAGCTTTTCCACATTCAGGCTTTATCTCTGAGGTAACTGTGCACTACAAAACAGAATCAACTGGATGAAGGCTGTGCTAAGGTTTGCTCAGGTTTCACAGAAAAAACATGTCTCTTCCAGATCACCTGTTACCCCAGAGTGCCCCCACCAATGTGGCGCTGAGCACGCTCTGTGAGTACCAGTGCACCGGAAGGGTTTAGCTGTCATCCAGAAAGCTTCTGGCAAGTAACTCTGAATCTGAAACACAGAATCCCACAGTGGTTTGGGTTGGAAAGGACCTTAAAGCTCATCAGTTCCAACCCCCTGCCACAGGCAGGGATACTTTCCACTAGACCAGGTTGCTCCAAGCCCCATCCAACCTGGCCTTGAGCACTGCCAGGGTTGGGGCAGTTTTTTGGTCTCCTTTCAATGTAATTTTTGTTTACACCATATGCTGAGAGGACATTCTGAACACAAAACAAGTATCATCCAACTTTATAGGTAGATCATCCTAAAACTTCCCCACTATGGGCAAGTTTCATTTAACTTTGAACATGTCATCATGTGTAATATAATGAGATATAACTGACTGTGATATAGGTAAAGGTTCTTTGCTGCAAGATGTGGTATATAGTCTCACAAATCCTCAAGACATCCCAGTGCTTATTTAAAATCCTTGTGTTTTCTCCCAGAATGACAACTAAGGCCTACCATAGCATTCTCCTCCCAAGACAAGAAAGTTCAAAAAACCCTACGCTGCTATGTGTGAGTCTGTCCACCCTTGCAAGTCAAGAAGAAAGCAGTCTTTCGATACCAACACTTCATATACCAACCAAGTATGTGCAAGACAAATACAGCCCAGCCCACGTCTGTTCTCCCAGACCAGCAAGATGCATAAAGCTCAGCCAGCGCAGAGGGATGAAAAGTAAGGATGCAATCAAAATACAAGATTTCAGAGAAATCATTTCTTGCCCATGGCTTTTACTGCCACACTGCACTGCCATTTGCCACTCTAGCTGCTAAAAGTGCTATCCATGAGGAAATCCACAAAATTAGACAAGTCCACAGGTTGCAGACATTACAAGAGACTGTCAGTCAGAGGCCTCTAGCCCTGAAGACAGCTAAATCTAAGAGTCCTTGAAATTCTATTATGCTGCATGTGAAAAGGAGAACACCATGACCGGATGTGAGCTCAGATACACGTAAATCTAATGGCATTTAAGTGCCAGGATTTTGTTCAGTGACATACTGCCTTCTATTAAAACAGTAAAACCATCCCCGCGCATCCACCACACATACTCATTTCCTACTGTACAAGGCCAGGATTTCCAGTGCCCCATCTGCCACCATCCACCTGGAGCACAGATGGACGCACTCCTCCACAGTCATACAAACTGGTAACAGACTGCTGTCTTGACCCCAGGCACCTTGGGAATTCACTCTGCTATCTCTGAACTTGACAGCAGTGTCTTCGATCACACCACAGCACATAAAACATTCCATTATCCTAAAAGCCTGGTTTTTCCCAGCCCTGAGGAAAACACAAATGTCAGGCTTCGCAGGCCCTGCTTCACAGCCCTGCTGCAGGCACAAGCACGCTTTCTTCTTCACTACCACTGTTCCATTCCAGCAATGCCAAACGCACCAAATTAAACAGTGCTCCCGTTCTTCTGGGCAGCCAGGCAACCTGCAAGCAACAGCAGCAGACAGCACCTACTGCCAGTGCAACTACTCAGACCTATACAGCGGTTCCTGTTTTCAGCATGGAATACATCCAAGCTTTAAATCTGATCCTTAAGAGCCACAATCACATATTTGGTGTAAACTGGCAGGGTTATGAGAAGTTATGCAACCAAAGAACTGAAGACCAAGCTGCTTGGCATCCGCACTCTGTATTCAAGGCAACAGAGATTTAAGCTTTGTACATCAGTTAGCAAGGCGCTGTGCACTACAGCTGGATAATGGAAACTGAGAAGCAGTAATACCGGTGACAAAGTAATAAAATACCTCAAGTACGCAGCTTTGAAATGAGCAAACAGTTACACTGAAATTCTGAAAGGTCAGTATCATCAGCCACAATTATATTTTCATGGAGGATTACTAAAATTCACTGTACTTGAGACCCTGGAACACTCCTCTCCGTGAAGGAGTACTAAACTGTTAAATTATGAACATATGTACTTTAAAGAAGAATATAATCTGTATTTTTATTATAAAAACCATGTGTAAGCAGCAGAATTCTGTTCCAGAACACTGCCACTTAATTTAAGCAGGATGACTGCATCTATGTGCCCAATTGAAAAGAGACAATAATATGTAAAATAGATGCAGATATTAAAAATTCTCCCCCCTTCAAAGCTTAATCTGCACTTTAATCATCCTCACATATGGCTATGTTACTGTAGTTCCAGTAATCTAAAACTAAGCAGCCATACAGTTTTTCTGCTTTAATCCTACAAATAAGAAAGTCAGGGAAACAGCATCCAGCACCAAACGACCCATTTTTTTCCACCTATAAACAAAACACAGAGGGACTCCTATTTCAAAAGCCAAAAATTACAGCAAAAAATTATGTAAATCCTATATGCATGAGAAAGGAAGGACAGGGAAATCATAAAAACAGCCAGATGATTAATTTCAGAGTATGCTTTTAAACTTTAAATATTTATACATAAGCTAATAAAAATTTTGTTGAGCATCAATATATTACTCAGGCCACCTGTCAAACCACCTCAAAAGAAATTTGTTCTGCACTGCACGGTTATTCAGCAGATTTGATGTACAGTTTGGGGTTTCTAATCTCTGTGTGATATGGAAAAAAATTCCACCACTAAAAAATTTGAAACCAGCATTATATAAACTCCACAGCATACGCTAAGAAACTGTCTCACATTTTATAAACTGGCTACTACTTCATTTTCTATTTAGGTGCAGTATTAGCCTATTCTTTCCCATCTGTATAAACCATGTCAGCCATCTGAGCTTTATCCAATTTTCCAAACAATCTTCTGTGAAATAATGTAACATAAGTCAGTTGACTAAAAGCAATATGCTTATTTCTGCCATACTCTCCATCCAAGAATAGCATCATTAATACAATACTAAAATCACTTTGCAATGTATTTAAACATAACAAATTCTAACTGCAGATTTTTTTTATTCTAGTCAAGTAAAAGAACTACTTGAAATTAAATCATGAGATACTCCCCTGTGTTATTCTACTGCCAGATATGTGAACAATACAGGAAACTAGCAAATATGGAAATATTTGAATCCTGAACTAAAAATTGTTCTGACAAAGCAGAAGGCTGCACTGCAACTGAATTAACATCTGAACATCTTAACAATCTAAACAGGACTGCTGGTTGCTAGCGTGCTAGCAGATCTGCTGATCCCTCACTCATACAGGGAAGCAAACCTAACATTTTTATATGTGGTAATATATCATACAAGCTAAAGCAGACTGAAATTGTTAAATGTAAACTGCTGCATAAAACCACATAAAATTTTCAGTAATATAAGGTTCAATTTTTATACAAGGTGAACAAATACAAATTCATCAGAAATCACTTAATCTCTTACGATGAATGCACAAAGTATGAATTCATTCATCATGGTAAGGACATAGCTCAAAAACAGTGAATATATAAAATCAAAATTTATTTTATTCAATCCATTTAGAGACCAGAGAAGTATGTAAAGCTACCAGTCACAGGAATTCAACACCTGAAAAAATACATTGAAGGGTACGAAACAACAAAGGTTGCTTTCCTTAAACCACAGCATCTAGATCAAAGCCTAGCAGCCTCCTGCCTAACTACCATTTTAAAGAAACATTGGGAAGATGCAAGATACACATGGATATCAATTGTGACTGACGAAGTCCATAAACTGAAAATTGTTGGAAGCTGGGAGAATGCTCTGGGGAGGTAACATTACCCAGCTGCCTTGTTCTCATGCTCTCCTCTAGTAACTGTCTAGTTTCCAACACAGGACAAAGTAAAGGCTACTCTGATTTCTGCTGCTTTATATTTTTTCACTTATATTTTCCTTTTTTCTTTACTTTCCTTCAGAACACAGTTTACAAATAAAGACATTACATGAGACAAATAAGTTAAAGACTATGTTAAATAGTACAGTGTATCCTGCTTTAGGCCACTCTTTCATAACAAGCAATTAATGCCATCAAAACCCAAAGCTATGGTAGAATTCACACTATGTAATCAATAAACTGTGTATGTCTTTTGCAAGAACAAGCAAACAAAAATACCCAGTCTATCTCAGGTTTTTTTTACTTACATGGCCAAGTTAGACTCTGGCTAACTTTATGGGATAAATCCTGACTTGTTAAATTGTGCTGTGACTGCTGTAATTTTATGCGTCAGCAACAATGAAAAAGTACAAACAAGGGTAATTAAAACATAATTACTACAGTGCAATTTAAGAGAAACATAAAAAAAAAAATTAACATCCTTCCAGATCTGTTCCCCTGTTTTTCTATATGCAAGAGAAACAGAATAATTTACTCTCAAAACTCCTCATGTTTCATACCCCTCCAGAGAGATCCAACATTCCCTTAAATAAACATGCAGCCACAAGAAGACAATATTCCCAAATGGATCTCAAATAATTCACAGCAATATAAAAGTACCATAAACTTTGTCTTCACATCTGTTATAAGAATGTATAAAATACGCAAATGGTAATCAATCACTTTTGTTTATGTTCACACACAATGTATTTTGGCTATTTGTGCGAAATAAAGGGAACTGTTAGCTACTTTAGCTGACATGAATGAATGCTTGATTACTACACTTATAAGGAGTTAAGAGACAGCATTCAGTGGTACCAACACACACCCAGCAACAATGAATGAATACATATGATGATGCTGCAATCCTTTTCTTTACCACAACAATTTTGAGATCTCAGGCTTATGCTGTAACCTACACTTGTGCGTTTTATATTGGCACTAATGCTATAAAATCTTTACTCTTAGGAGGAAAACTAGCCCATGGAATTCTGGTGTAGAAATGGATGGATTTTATTCCTAAATCACTGCTGTAAAAGAAGACACTAATCCTGCTCCGCATGCTGATGGTATCAAATGTGAATTAAGATGGGTTTCTTTAAAGACCTCTAGGTAGTTTGTTTTACTGCCCAGATATCTTGATTATGGGAACAAGGACAAAGTCAAACTTGAAATACTTTCCTTTAGGACTGTAGTGTGTGTATAGACGTAAATGAAAGGGCACTCAATACGTTCAAAGTGAGAGGATTTAGAACAACCTATTTTTGTATCAGAAAACACATGTTGTTGCCATCATCGCTATAAAGGGCCCTTCTTCCTAGTTCTACAGTATATGTCCTCCAAACGAAAGTCACACTGCATTAGTAATACCAATTTACACTCTTTGTCTTCTTTAATGGTAAATAAGCAACTGTCTGCAGTTCTGGATTGTGCAGTTTCGAGTTTGCTAACGCTAAAGCTATGGTCATTCTATGCTTTTGCCAGGCGAAGCATATTCAGACTAATAGTAATTATTAATACTATCCTACAAGGCATTCATTCAACCTTAGTAAAAGCACCATCTCACCCAGAACTGGAAGAAATGAGGCAAAAAGACTACTAGAATCACAGGGGAAAAAATGAAAATCCTATTTTTGAGGAGTAATTGAAAATTCAGTTTCTATAGTCTGCAAAGCAAAGGTTAAAATGTTTGTCACCTCTCTAAATAAATACAATTTTTCTCCTTCATTGAGATTTAAACATTAGCTTTGACTACAGAAAGATCAAATTAGTGCAAACTGACTACAAATAAATGCAGGCAAGAAACCACAACTCCAGCCACTAAAGTTCCATATTCACTTGTGGCAAACAGCATGCCTTGCAAACAAGAACAAGAACAACATCATAGAATCACAGACTCATAGAATCCCAGACTGGTTTGG